>NC_069713.1:31228928-31401428 GCF_027358585.1 Pangasianodon hypophthalmus
AATCTCAAACACACACACGTGAACACCAAACATGCCCATACACATATCCGACCAATCCCGCGGCAGCTAGACTTTTGTGTGTTTGTGTACGGTTATGTTTTTCTGTCTTGGTGGGGATTAAAATGTCCCCACAACAGTAGGAATGTCTGAGACGTCTGACCTTGCGGGAACATTTGGTTCCTTTTGGTTAGGGCCGGATTTAGGTGTGGTGTAGCACTGAATAGCTGCGATAGTAATTATTCAAATGGAAGGTCCTCATAAGGATAGTGCGACAAACGTGTGTGTGTGTGTATGTGTGTGTGTGTGTGTGTGTGTGTGTGTGTGAGAGAGAGAGAGAGAGAGAGAGAGAGAGAGAGAGAGAGAGAGTGTGCCACCCTGACTGGTTCCTCTGCCCAGTGACAGACAGGCCTGGCATTTGGCTTTGTTTGTGATAAGGTAGAGGTGAGATGCGAGAGAGGGAGGAAATAGCAGAGGCCACACACACACACACACACACACACACACATATTTCCAATGCATCTGCTTACAAACCAGCAGAATGTCAGGATTTGTACTTTGCAGCTCGCGGGGATTTGATTATGATTAGGTATACAAAGCCATGTACACAGTGTAGAGAGAAAAGGTACGGGCGAACAGGTGAAGGATGGCTGACGTGTGAAGGAGAGATAACGAGTACGATTTTGAATTGATAGAGAGAGAGAGAGCGAGAGTGAGAGAGAGAGAGTGAGAGAGAGAGAGAGAAGTGTGGCGCTCTAGCGGAGGGAGAGATGCTAGTGTGTGTTTGTGTGATGAGGTGTAATGAACGGCCGTGACCTCGTTGCAGCTGAGAATTTGAGGCCTTGAGTAGCGGCACACTCCTCCAAGCCTTCCTCTGAGTAACGCAGGCTGCCAACACACACACACACACACACACACACACACACACACACACACACACTGCTGTAGTATCTGTGCTGTTTCTGGGACAGTCAGTAGAGCAGCTCTAGCATCAGACCCCGCAGGACCTCCTCTCTCTCTCTCTCTCTCACTCTCTCTCTCTCTCTCTCTCTCTCACTCTCTCTCTCTCAGCGAGGTCGTAGACAGGTCAGGGCTAAATCTGAACTCGGCTCCCCAACATACCTTCTCAGCACACACACACACACACACACACACACTTCTCCGAAATCAAGCTATAAAACAACACACACGCTTAAGTGCTTAACTCTTAACATGTCTGCTGCCGATCTTATATATTCCTCTCTGCTCCTGGTACTACAAGTAAGTTTTACAGGTGAATGTTTACGCGTTGCCCCATAATCTGTTAATAATGCGACTAAGAGAAAAAAAAACGTTTATCTGTACACTTCTATCGGAATAGAGCAACCCCGAGTTAAGTTTTTGGTTAATATCCTTTTTAAAGATTTGTCAGGTAGAAGAACAGTTGTGTAAACCTTCGTGTCGGATTACTTTCACTTTCAGAATCAGTGTGTGCGTGAGCGTTTGAGTCACGATGCACTTCCTCAAAGCGGTTAGACACGAAAACACGGCTCACGTTACAGATTTGACTCTGTTTAAAATCATCGCGAGGTTAGATCGGGAATCCAGTCAACGTTTTGAGGCAGACGCAGGACGGGACGTGACCTCAGTGAAGTCTAGTGATTAATATTACACAGTGGAAAAAAAATCTAGCGATGGCATGATACCATTTTGTGATTTCTGATGTTGAAAGTTTAAGTATAGATAGATATCGATACCTGTCCAATATTTGTAAAAAAAAAATGTTAAGCTAAAAAACTAATGACACAAAAAAATACATATATATATATATAATTAAATGTAGCTAAAAATGTAAACAAAACTGAAACACTTACGAAAAAAAATCCAACTCTTTTAAACAAAAATTACTTGCATTCCTAATATAAATAAATGTAATAAATTATTAAAAAATCGATAAAGTATAAAATCAATCTAAACAAATAAAAATACAATTTTGTCTCTTTTATATGTAAAAATGTCCAGTTTTGCCAAAAATATATATATTTATTTATAAATGAAATAAAATGCTATCGTGTGATCCGCTTTAATAACCTGCTTTACGTTGTTACTCTACGCTTCTCGGGATCGGATTTCTGATCAGATATCTGATCCACCATTTTGTGATCCTGGTTATCAGATCAGTGCCTTCTCCTTGTAAAAACTTTCATAAAACCTTTATTTTTTGCGTTGTTATTCTCGACAAATTGCTTTTTAACGTCGGTAACATGAAAAGACGAGTAAAGGCATTACATATCCGAGTTACCGATACATAATTATTGCGTTTTATGCTAATTTTCAGAACTCTTGTCTGTTCAGTAATCACGCCTGGATGTTGTTTCTTCTGAGATGGAAATAATGCCGAACTTGTTAGCAAAACAAGCAGCGCGATTAACAACGCTGAACGCGCTAACCGGAATCGCATGCTTCTCATTGTCATGGTAACACTAGCACTAAACCTCACGTAACGTTGGATCAGATTACAAGTAACGTGTCGTACGTGCGTGTAGTCATTAGCGTCTCACACACACACAAACACACACTACCGTAACAAAGTTGTGTCAGTTATTGTTTTTGTGTACTTACTGTGGTCTGTTTTTCTGAGAAATATGACCAATAAGTGATGAATTTCGGCTAATAAGTGAACTAAGATCGATGTAGTTCCTTCATGGTTTTTATTCGCAGTTTTGTCGTAGTAGAAAAAGCACAACGAAAAAAAAAACCTGTGATAATATCACAATTATTTCCAAGTTTTTTTTGGAAACAGTTTTAAGTAAAAAGATGAAACAACAAAGGTTGTTAGAGACATTTTTTCAGGTGTGTGTTCCTGTTCGTAACTGTGTGTTCGGTCGTCTTTAATGATGACATCACGCCGTTAACGACACTAGGGTTAATTAACGACACTAGGGTTAGGGTTAAGGGTTAAAGGTTAGGGATTAGGTGTGATGGCAGCTCAAAGCGATGTTGAGGTTTTTTTTTTTTTTTTTGAAAATCTGCTCAGTTTTGATGAAAATATTCCATAAATATCAAGATTTCATAATTCCCACTGTTTCAGACGATCTCATAAACGAAGACGTTTGATTTGCCGCTGTGTTGCGTCATCCTGTGCATTTCTCTTCTCTGTGGCTCATTTTCTTTTCGCCTGCTACCTGAAGGATGGCTGCACCAAAAAACCTCAGGCACCGGGGCCTCGTTTTCTTTCTTGACAACAGTGCCCCCAAGTGACACAGCCGAGCCATTGCAGCCTGTACGCCTGAGTGTGTGTATGCAGACATGGTGGTTTACGAATTAAGCGTGAGCACGCGGACGTGAAGTCGCTGACCGTCCCTGCAGGACAGTACAATAGGACGGTGTGAGGAGAGTGTGTGAGAATGGATTCAGAGCCCAGAGTTCTGGCGGCGGTGGTGTTGGTGGTGTTGGTGTTGGTGGTGGTGTTGAGTTCCCTCCGGCTGTGGGGATTCCTGGAAGGCCATATGCTTCTCATTGAGATATATGGGAGAGTAGAGGAGGGGGTTTGTAATGCTAGAGCTGAAACAGGATGTTCGGTGTTCACGTCTGCGCTCACAGACTTCTTAAAGTTGTAGTGGTCAGTTCGGAGGTTTCTGTGTTCTTACACTTAATGTGATTTCAAAATATATATGTATTATTTAGTATTCAGAAAGCCAGAATGATTTCATGATAGGTTTCATGCTTGCTGTCAGATATGAAGCTTGCAGAGCAAAGAAAGACCACACTGAGAAACTCTGACGCTGTTCATTGTACATTCATCCTTAGTAACTGCCTGGTCAGGGTCACGGTGCTTTAAATTAGGCTGCTAGTTTGTTTATATTTTTGGGAAGTAGAACCCAGCTGTGGCTCCGAAAGTTCCTCAGACTCTTGCCTAGTGAAGGAATGTAACTTTATCTACCTCGTAGTGTGTGTGTGTGTGTGTGTGTGTGTGTGTGTCGGCGGAGCAGCAGCAGGCCTCGGCAGTGCGCCCCCGTTTCATGTCTCACCTGCCTCTTCTCTCTTAAAGGGCCCTCCCGGGTCGCAGCCGTCTCCCCACGCACAGCCTCCCCCACACAACCCCAGCAACCCCATGATGGGACCCCATGGCCAGGTAAGACACACACACACACACACACACATATACACACACACTACTGAACTGTCCCTATGAAGGAATATATGAAATTAATTAATTCTTTAATTGGAAATCCCACACCGCCCCTGAAACTCACACACATCCGACCGTTTAATAATCGAAACGTCACCACGTTAAGCGCGTCAGGCGAGGAAGTTATTTTGCACCACTTGGCTCCGATGGCGGCCATCCTTTTCTCCTCTTCCTCCCTCCGTCTCCGTGTTTCCTTCGTTCTTCGCGGCCCACACCCAGTGTCTCCATGCCCAGAGTCAGCGCCCCTAGAGCGGGATGAATTATTCACGGTCCTCCCCGCTGCTGGAAAGGCTTCTTCACTCCCACCCACCATCAATAGCACATTAATATTGCACAGCCTGATGCTGTAGAATGCCCTCACACACACACACACACACCACACACACACACCACACACACGCTCAGTCTCTAAAGGAATAGTCAGACGAGAAGTCAGATCTTTTTTTAGAATTGCGCTGGAGCTGAAGAGAAATGTCTGCCAGTTAGCATGATGTCACTCGAATGCCAAAATCTCATTTCCATAAAACTAGTTTGGATTAGAGAATTTCAGGACGCAGTGGAGGGATAAAAAAAAAAAAAAAAGGAATGGTTTTGTACCATTGCAAAAAATTTGGTGTTTTTTTTTTTTTTTTTTTTTTTTTTTTTTTTTTTTTGGTCTCGGTGTATTTAAACGTAGCTCCATTATAATAAGAATCTACTAATAAACGAGCGAATCATTCACGTAGACTAAAACGGGAGCAGTCTAACTTACACTTCCATCGATATTTTACAGATGTTCCATACGGTCTTAAAGGCTTACGGAGGCTGTTTTTTTTTTTTCTCTCCTCCCCCTCTCCTCCTAATTGTCTTTTAGTATCATCACTCGCGCTATGATTCTGCTGCGTTGGCATCATGCTAATTGGTGGGCGTTAGCTTTCACGGCTTGTCAAAACTTGTCTTGGATAATTGGCTGCACATGAGTGGAAAATATCGATTTGTTTTGTTTTGGTTGAACTCTTTCCTTTACGAAGCGTAGCTGCTTGTGCTTGTACACACGAGGATGGAGGAACATCTGTAGAAATCTGCAAATCAGCACACACACACACACAAACACACAGTTACACTTTTCACTGGTACACACACACACACACACACACATCCCAGCCTGTGTGGCTGTCCCTCTCTCGAACCAGGGCCTGACGGAGCTCTTAGCCAGAGTCCCGGACCACAGGAGCGGCTCCTGTTCCGTCTCTTGTCCAACCCGGTTTCGGATATCGGAACGACCCTGTTGTGGTCTTGGTGTGGTCTGATTACGACTACGTCCTTATATAAAATCTCTACACGGTGGTCAATATCAGACTCCTGTCCTGAAAAGTGTGTTGTGTGTGTGTGTGTGTGTGTGTGTGTGTGTGTGTGTGTTGTGTGAGTGAATTTGGAACGTGAGCAGCAGTCAGAAGGCTGGATGTCTTATTTATATGTCGCATTTGGTGCCATCCCCATTGTCGCTCGGTGCATCTGCCTGCCTGCATTCCACCTGCTCCAGCTGGCCTCGCTCCTGCCATTCATTTAGCTGCACCTTTTTTTTATTTTGCTCTCTGTCACTGTAGACAGCCGCGCGGTGCTAACGACAAAGAAAAAAAAAACATGCTCTCTCTCTCTCTCTCTCTCTCTCTCCCTCACTCTCTTCTCTTCTGTCCTTGTCTTTAGCCTTTCATGTCTCCGCGGTACCCGGGTGGACCTCGGCCGTCCCTCCGCATGCCAAACCAGGTAACCGACTCACACTTCTGTTCACACATGCAGACGATATTTCAACATAATCACAGTGGATAAATGATCACCACAAGCAAATTCTGCAACGTTTCCCTGTTGTGAGGAAAATAAGAAAATTCACTTATAATGGATGCCCAAGGGAAAGTGTCACGTTCCACCAATAAACGTTTGCAGCTAACGTACTCAAACGATGAAGGTGACGAAACTGCTGTTTACGTAGTTTTGTCCAACTTTCAAATACGAGAACAATATTATTATATCAGTAAGAGTTAACGAACTGATAATCAGTTAACTGCTAAAATTCTTCAAGTCTTCACTGTAATATAATAAAGTGTCTTTATTTGTCATTTCAGTTCAACCTTCTTGTCAGTAGCTTGGCAGGTTTTTGTTTTTATGCGTTTGACAGACGTAATATAGAGAAATAATGAACAAAAGTATTGAACGGCCAGCAAAAGCTTTACACGATGTCAGTCTTGCTGAATGTCAGCTCAATATTTCAACCTGTCATTGGTTAAAATTCAAACTTTGTGAATAATTGACAGGTAATCTGACAGTACAGATATTTCCACGTTTCCTAAACAGTGAAATAAGTGCTCTACGTGAGAGCAGCGGCCAGTATGAAAGGAAAAGTGTTGCATTTTGGTGCCACATAGGCTTAAATCCGTGCAAAGCCCAAAGTTCCTGATTTGTCTCTATTGTAGAGTGTTAATGGAGTTGTACTGAACATTATTGGAAATTGGTATTGGTATTAATCTCTCTTTTGTCCTAAGACCTTCATATCACGCCGTCCTCGAGAATAGAAACATCCGGATACACACCTCTAACATGCGCACTATGATAGTGCTGATCTCTGCATCCTGATCTTGCCATACACAGCTTTTTGTTTATATATTTTCTCGCGTGAAACCGAGCGCTGATTTCAGTACACGGAATACAGACGCCTCAAACAATTAAGCAGTTACTCAACTACGCATGTACGCATCCTGGTACTCGTGCTTTCCTTAGGCTTTTGTGGTGTCTGTATGCCATTAGCCCTAAATTATTTCCTCTGGAAAAGTCATTTCGCTTTCAGAAAGGAAAATAATACAGACTTAGCGCTTAATTTACAAATGCCTTGTACAGTAGATGCAATAGATATAAAAAAGCTCTCAACATTTTTAGCTTCGTAAAATCAAAGTCCGTCTTGCTCGACATGTTTGTTACATCCTCATATTGCAAGCCAGACCTCAAGCATCAGCGGAGAGTCTGATAGATTTTGTCAGTAAACGTTGCCAAGAATGACCCACTTTCACAGAAAAGCCAATTTGACTGGCGTGGCAGACGACCAAAGAAAGCCGTTTTCTCAAGATTATCTTGTGTGTTTGAAGCAGAACTCTTTAATAACTTGTATTCAGTGAATATTTTCAGACCAGTCACAATATCTTGCTCCAAAAAAGCTCATTGTGTTCTGCAGGAAGCGAGTCAGTCAGCTTGCAACCTTCAGTATTCTGAAGCTTGTGGCCAGAAAAGTGTACAACATACACGAGACACTCTGTGACCTGTGGGCGGAGTATCTGAGGCCGAGACGTGACGGATCGTAGACTATACAGCTACAGCTGTGCAGCTTGTCGTTCCTGAGAGTGCGTTAATATTAAAGTATCAAAAAATGGAAAGAAATTGCAGTAATATTGCGTTTATGAAAGAGTACGAAGACGAAATTCGAAATCTACCTGAAATATTCAAAGAAATGGTATTAATTAATATTAACACGCACATTAGACCGCAACTCTAGTGTAAAGTCTCAGTAGCTCTGCAGCAGGTCCACTCTATAGTGGTTAAATTTAAGTTGTGGATTATTTTTTTTTTCCCTCCAGGAACCGCTTAGATGTTGTTCTTTGTTTCGTTAATAACACGATAGCTGTATGACACGGTGTACACGTTTAAGTTACGAGTTATCCTGTGCTTGTGTCATGTGACCACGAGTCATTTCGGCTTACTGTAAGATTAAGCGGACAAGTCGGAGCAGATCTCACGTTAATTCGTAACAGCTCCAATGTTTTCACTTTTTGGTTTTCATTGTTCCTTATTTCCCCCCCACCTTTGTACAGCCTCCAGTCGGGGTTCCTGGGTCACAGCCACTCTTGCCAAACAATCTGGACCCCACCAGACCACAAGGTATTAGTCTAGACGAGCCGCACACGTGGCCAGAACCCACAAAACAATCAACGTGTTTGATGCATTTTGTCAGATTTAAGCATACTTGGATTGAATTTTTTTTCTTTTCCTCCCTCTCGTTCAGGACACCCCAGCATGGGCGGCCCGATGAGAATGAATCCGCCTAGAGGGATGGGCAGCATGGGTCCACAGGTGTGTATAAATACCCTACTGTCCCATTACTCTTCAATTCAAGGCTGACTTCATCACTCCAAAGTGATACAAAGCATGAAAGCTAGTATCTTTACGCTTTTATTCATTTGTACCTTGATTCATTGCAGCTCTTCTTTCTAAATGATTGATTCCAGTTTATGTAACTTGATAAAGGATAAACTTTCACCTCTTTGTAGAGCTATGGTGCAATGAGGCCACCTCCGAACTCCCTGGGTGGGCCAGGCATGCCAGGAATGAACATGTGAGTAGCAACCGCAAACCTCCTTCGTCGTCATCGGTGTCGTCGCTTTGGGCAAAACACATGTCAGACAAGCTCGTTTATGGTGTCGGTCGACTTAGCCTTTTCTCCTCCCACTCATCTGTTTATTTGTTCTCTCAGGGGTCCAGGAGGACGGGGTCCCTGGCCGAATCCCAACACTAACTCGGTAAGTCTGACCATCCCCCCACAGTGCATCTGTATTTATACAGCACCTTTTATATCATTCGAGGCGATTTGTTTTGTCTAACGAACCGAAGCGATGGACGTAATCAGGTCTAGTAAAACAAAGTTTAAAGTGATTCACTTCAAATGAACCAGAGATTCACTTCATCTTGTATACCAAAGCGATTCACTTCAAATGAACCAACATGATTCACTTTATCTTGTATACCAAAGCGATTCACTTCATGAAGTCTAGTAAAACAAAGTTTAAAGTATTTCACTTCAAATGAACTAAAGTGGTTTACTTCATATTGTATACTAAAGTGGTTCACTTCAAATGAACCAGAGACTCACTTCATCTTGTATACCACAGTGATTCACTTCAAATGAACCAAAGTGATTCACTTCATCTTGTATACCAAAGTGATTCACTTCAAATGAACCAACATGATTCACTTCATCTTGTATACCAAAGTGATTCACTTCAAATGAACAAAAGTGATTCACTTCATCTTGTATACCAAAGTGATTCACTTCATGAAGTCTAGTAAAACAAAGTTCAAAGTGATTCTTCATCTCGTCTAGTAAAACGAAGTTCAAAGTGATTCACTTCAAGTGAACCAAAGTGATTTATTTCATCGTATATACCAGTGATTCACTTCACGAAGTCTAATAAAACAGAGTTCAAAGTGATTCACTTCATCAAGTGAACTAAAGTGATTCATGTCAAGTGAATCAAAGTGACTCGTGTCATCGAACAAACGAAAGTGATTCATGTCATCAGGCAAAATAAAATGATTCACGTTATCAAGTGATTCAAAGTGATTCACATGATCAGGTGAACTACGGTGGTCATGTCATCAAGTGACTCGTCTTTAAGAGGAACAAAATGCTTCACGTCATCAAGTGAACCAAAGTGAATCACGTCATCAAGTGAAGCAGAGTGTTTCACTTAATGAGTCAGTCACTTCAAAGTGATTCACTCCATCAAGTCTAATAATATAAAGCTGAAGGGATTGATTTAATCACGTCTGTTTAAAAATAAATAAAAGTGAATTCTGGTTTTTAGTCTAATTATTTATAAAAATTTCAGCTCATCTGTGCTTTTCCTTCCTCTCTCCGCTCACAGATAGCGTACTCCTCCTCATCTCCGGGCAACTACGTGGTAAGTAACGGACGCACGCCACCGTGTGGACCTGTAGTGTCAGCTCTGTCCCTCTCCACTTAAACACAAGTTAATGCTTTCCTCTGGAAACAAAAAGTACGCCTAAGCACATATTTAACTCTCTAAACATATTGATTTTTTCTTTTTTCATGAGCAATTACTATATTCTTCTGTTTTGCTCCAGGCGTTGTATTTGGACAAGCAGGATATGGGGGCATTAATCATACTGCCATAATATCTCCCCTGTGTCTACTGCAACTTTGTTTAAAATTTCTCCTCCGGCATTTCTGGAGCTGAGAATAGCGTTATACAGCGATCCTAAAAATGAAATCCGTGTGTGTGTGTGTGTGTGTGTGTGTGTGTGTGTGTGTGTGTGTGTGTGCTTATCTTCCTCAGGGTCCTCCAGGGGGAGGTGGTCCTCCAGGAACTCCCATCATGCCAAGTCCAGGAGGTGTGTTAAATCAACAGTTATACACACACACACACACACACACACACACACACGTACGTCCAAATTCACCTGCTCCTGCGATCAGCCGAACCTGATCATCTCCCAGTCGCACCAAATGATGTTCGGTGCTTCCCACTCGCCCTCGGTCTCAGCAGCCAATGTCAGTGCAAGGTTGCTGCATTGCCTTTGTGGCTCAGCACAGAGAGGGGGAAAAACACACACACACACACACACACACACACACACACACACACAGTACAACATTTCCTCCCATCCCCCATTCAGAGTGATGTAATCCTAACCCACTGCCTGGGATCGGACATTACAGCCATCTTCACCAGCTTGTGGATGTGTAAAGAAGCACAAGCTGAGCTTTGGCTGAGCTTCATATCGATCAGTTATTACATAAGCGAGGCTATATTGGTTGAGATTGACCTGCAGGATGAGTTCATAGATGTGATTGCTGGTTTTTCTTTTTTTTTTTTTTTTTCTGAAACTGAGCTTTATCTTGTCTTTCTTCTGCAGATTCAACAAACTCAAGCGAAAACATTTACACAATGATGAACCCCATCGGCCCTGGAGGCAACAGACCCAACGTGAGTGCTCTCGCTAAAACTGTGGACTGGATTTAAATAATAATAATAATAATAATAATAATAATAGTAAAACACTATTCTTAACGCATTAAAGAGCGCTAGAATGCTCCAGGACGTTTCGGAGTAGAGTCTTGGGATAAACTGTGGCATTAATCTCGACCCGGTTCTGATAGAAACACACCTTCATGGTTTATTACCACTTACACCACGACGCTGATTATTTTCCCTCTAATGTTCTTACTTGTAACCCTAAATATGAATTGTGTTTCAAAAATGTTTGATATTCCGTGATTATGATTTTCGCAATCGGACCATGAAAATAAAATTGTTCATCAGGAAAGAACTCGCACCTGTACAGGTACTCGGTGGATCTTATCCTTAACGAACGAGGGTTACTTCGTATTAATTAACACACTTGTAGCTTGAAGCGTCTGATCAGCTGAGCTTGATTATTCAATTTAATTTCCCTCACACGCTAATAGACGCCTTTACGCTAATGAAGCCGTCTACTCCTCCTGTCACACGTTTCGAACGAGTGAAAATGTTCCAGGAGTTTCCCTGTAGCAGGTAGCAGGTGGCCGGCGCCTAAACGTACGTGTGTGTGTGTGTGTGTATGTGTGTATGTGTGTGTGTGTGTGTGTGTGTGTGTGTGTTCGCAGTTCCCGATGGGCCCGGGCCCTGACGGTCCGATGGGAGGGATGGGCTCCATGGAGCCTCATCATATGAACGGATCATTAGGTGAGCGCGCTGCCATGGCATCATCCAGCACATCTAACACTCAGTCGCTGTATTAAAGCGCCCCCTGTTGGTCATGTTGTCTCTTTCTGAACTTTGTTCTTTTTTTTTTTTTTTTTTTTTTTTTAATTTGTAGGGTCCGGGGACATGGATGGGTTGCCAAAGGTGAATAACTTAAACCTTTCATTAACATGTCGTTATTAGTTGCCTCCAAAGAGCGTCAGTGCTGGTATAAAGGATTTATTTCACTTCTAACTTATAATAATAATAATAATAATAATAATATTGGCATATTGGCAAGTCTGGCTGCTGAGAGCAGGAAAAAAAAGAAAGAAAGAAAGAAGAAATTTTTAAATGTTATTAAATTGAGTATATCAGCAACCGGGTGCTGGAATGAAAGATGGAAGGAAGAAGGAAGAAAGAAATACATTTTTCTTTTTTTAAACGTGAATAGAGTATACTGGCATCTTAATTGCCAGCATAAAAAGAAGGAGTAAGGCATAAAGAAAGAAAGAAGAAGTTAGGAGGAAAGAAGGAAGGAAGAAGGGAAGGAAGGGAAAAATAATGAAGAAAGAATATGTTTTTATTAAATAGAGTATGTTGGTGACTTTCAATCGCTGGGAGGAAAGGTGGGAGAAAGAAACGAGGAAGGAATGAAGAAAGAACGAAAGAACATTTTCTTTTTTTAATATATTATTAGAGTATTTAGGCAAATCAGTTGCTTGGGGCAAAAGAGGAAGAAAGGATGAACTAGGATGAAAGAGAAAAACGTGTTTCTCTCTCTCTTTTTTAAAAGAGGAAAGAGGAAGGAAGTAATCAGTGAAGGAAGAAAGAATAAGATTAAAGATTAAATTAAGAATGTACAAGAGAAATTTTTTTTTTTAATTTATAATGTATGCTTGTATACTCTAAATTGCTGGAGTTTTTTTTTTTTTTTTTAAGATATTAGAGTATGTTGGCAATTCTAAAATGCTCGAAAGGAATAAAGGAGGAAAGGATAAAAGAAAGATAAGATGCACCTTTAAATTAGCTAGGAGGAAAGATGGACGAAAGGAGGATGAAAGAATGAAGTAAAAAAAATTATTATTATTTTTTTAGATATTAAATAGAGTAAACGCACAACTCCGAATCGCCAGGAAGCAAGAAGGAGGAAGGAAAGAAGGAAGGAATTTGATCGATTATTAAATCGAGTGTGTTAGCAGCTCGCAGGTGGAAACGAGTGCGTGACGCACCGTGACCCTGAGCAGGAAGATGCGCTTACTCGCGACGAACGAATGAACCAGTGAACACACTGTAACACGCCGCATGTCTCTGAAAACCTTCTCGCGCTTCTTTCCCTCCGTAGAACTCGCCCAGCAACATGGCAGGCATGAACAACCCACCGGGCACACCGCGAGACGACGGCGAGATGGGCGGCAACTTCCTCAACCCGTTCCAAAGCGAAAGTGTGAGTAGCTGAAGAAAAAAAAAAAAACAAACAATCTAGTGACTATCAGCATTACGATTTTAAAAATGGCTCGTCTTGTGATGGACCAGCAGTTTCCTGAGACACGTTTCTTTCTTTCTTTCGTTCTTTCGTTCTTTCTTTCGAGTTGTCTCGCGCTTAACTGCCTCGTCGACACAAAACCCGAGCCTGTATTTTGTTGAAACAAATACCATAACCATCTTGTATCCATCTTCTCACGTATCTTTCCCCTCCTCCCTTCTTCTCGTTCCAGTATTCACCCAACATGACGATGAGCGTGTGATTTTTTTTTTTTTTTTTTTTTTTTTTTTTTTTCCCTTTTTTATTATTGTTATTATTATTATTATTATTGTTATTATTATTTTATTTCTTTTTATTTTCCTTCCATTTGTTTCGTGCCCCGCATTTCTTTTGACACCCCACCCCACCCCCAACCCCTGCCTCGTGGAGCTTTGGGCCGGGCCGGACGTCGGCGAAGCACGGGACTCGCGCCAAAATGGCCGCCGGCGACAGGAAGCAGCCCCCGAGCCACAGGAAGTGCCTGCTGACTGCCTCGCTCTGCCTTCCTCTCTGGCTCAGGACACTGAAAGAAGGGGCTTTTAGAAGAGAAGACACACACACAAACACACACACACGTGAAAGGACAGACTGATGGGCAGGACAAGAACGTGTGTCTTCGTTCGGCTCAGCTCTTTTTAACTCACTCCATCTTTTCTTCTCTCTTAAGTTTTCTTTCTCGTTCTTTATTAATGCGTTAGATTTCACTCTGGGACATGTGATTTTTTTTTTTTTTTGGTTCCCCCTCCATTTTAACGTGTACATTTTTAAACACTCATGAAGATGTGACGGGCTATGAACGTTTCCATTATTTCTGTGTATGTATTGTATTATTAATAATTATTGTTCTTTTTTTTTTTTTTTTTTTTTTTGTATTAATATTGTAATGATAATTGATAAGGGTATTTTTTTTTTCCTCAGAAGGGCACATTGTATCTCAATAACCATGAAATCGTCAGAGTAAGCACATATTCACGATACCCAGTGGAAACTCTATGATTTATTATTATTATTGTTATTATTATTATTGTTTTTTTTTTGTGAATTAGTCGATGTATTTTATTTTAATGTTTTTGGGGGAAATTTCGAGCTTGGGGTATTATTTTTTTAATTTTTATTTTCCCCCTCATGGCTTTGCGTGACTTTTTTTAATTCCCCTTTACATAATGTAGCGATTTGACAGAAAGCTCCACACCCGGGCGTTGAGCGTTTCTAATAGTAAACTTCACTCCATGATTTATCTCTTTGCTGTTGCTGTGTTATTACACTTTCTGTCCAGAAAGTACAGTTAGAAAGCCAACAGCATTCTGTGGCCTGTGTCATAATTTCACTGATTGACGAAGAAGAAAAAGAAGAATCTTCTCCCATAGTCGAAAACCCCGTGTTTTTTTTTTTTTTTTTTTTTTTTTTTTCCCTGTTCTTTTCTTTTTTAAATTGTGGTACTAGATATTTTTTGGCTTGGCTCACGTTTTATTTATTCTCCCCCCCTCCCCACCCTCCTTCATGTGTGTATGTCTTGCACCATGCAGCTTGCTTCAGGACATTGTAAACATGTAAATAATGCCAGTCTAAAGATACCTCCTGCTGAATCGACCCCTGTCCCGCCTGCATGTTCCTGAACCAGGGCGTCTCGGGAAGGGGTGGGGGGGGGGGGAACAAACGTCCGCCGAGACGCGCTCACGTGCTTTCTCGTATCCGACGGACTGACTGAAAAGGCGTAGCAGCTCCTCGGCTTCTCAGACACGTTTCTTCTTCAGCACACTGGGTGATGTGAGGTACCACGTCTGCATCTGTTCCCACGTAACGTGCACCAGGATGAGTGGAGGGAAAAACTCGAGCGTCGTCCCGACCCGCTCGAATCACGAGCCACCGCTGCTTGTCTGGCTTTTCGGAAACGAATCAAGACTACCTAGTTACCGCCGCCGAGCAACTCACGGAGCTTCACGTCACATGATCATTAACACCTAAAGACGGAGTCCTACAACACAGAGGTCCATCTTTAACTCCCATAGCAGCGTACAGAGCAGGATTTGTCAATGTTTTATGTTTTGTTTTTTTTTTTTTTCTTCCCCCTTTCCCGTCTGATTTTATTTCTTTTCTCTTTCTTTTTTTTTTTTTAATATTTGTTTAACTGTTTCGGGATCCATTCTGGTTGTTTCAAATCAGCCACTGCTATTTAATTTGTTAATTAATGGGTATCCAAATGCTAACCTGCCTCCCACACTCTAATCAGACCGCCTTGTACATGACGTCACTCTTTTTTTTTTTTCTCCTTTCTTTATCATTTGCTTCTTGTAAATACTGTAAAATGCATTTTGATATCATTGACATGTTTTTTGATATTCCAGTCTCGACAAATGAACACAGCACTGGACGGAAAAAAAAAAAAAAAAAAGGTGTAAAGAAAACAACCTTTCTAGCTGAAGCTCTGTTCCCACTGGAGAAAAAAAAAACTTCTACGCAATCAGTGAAAAGGAGAAGAACTCGTCCTATTGCACTGATTAATCCACAGATAAGGTGAATGATGAGAGGCAGTTCTGTAGCAGTCCTAACACACTCCTGTTTCAGCCTTGACCAAGTGCTCAGGATCCCTTCTTTTTGGCTCTCACGTCCCACAGACAGACAGACAGACAGACAGACAGACAGACAGACAGACAGACAGACAGACAGACAGACAGACAGACAGACAGACAGACAGACAGACAGACAGACAGACAGACAGACAGACAGACAGGGCGGCCACGCTTGTGCACTTTTCCAGAAAAATGAACGTGTTTCAAGGCTCAAATCAGAAACTTAAAGGGATCAGAGATACAAACAGACTTTGTGATGAAGGATTTTTATCTATTTAAAATAAAAAATTAAAAAAAAAAAAAAAAAATTAAAAGAAGTGATTAAAAAAAAAAAAAGGGAGGAGGCATTTCCTCTGCGTTCTGAGATATTTTCTAGCGTCAAATCCCAAATTGGACGCTACTCGGGGTGTGATGTACATTTTCTACCCCCCTGTAGTGCACTTACCTAGGGAGTAGGGAGCAGTTTGGGATTCAGCCAGTGTCTTCGCCCTGTTTGCCATACAAAAGTCTGTCCCATCGGCCATTTCTGTACTACTGTTGTGACGCTGTATAATAATGTAACATTAAGGAGAAACGGAAGGGAGCTTCGTCGTTCCTCGGGTCTTTTTCCGAGAAACGGAACAAGCAGTATTGAGTATGGAGCAGCGACCTCCTTCGATTTTGCTTTGGATTTCACGTTAGACTAGACTGGCTCCTTGTCTTCTAGGGACTTTTTTCTGTGTCTCGTGTAGTTAATGTTTCTTTCTATTGTAAAAATTTCTTTAGACTGAAAAGGAAAAAAAAAAAACAAACAAAAAAGTCGTTTACCTAAAAAAATGGAAAAAAAAATGCATCGATAATAAATGTAATTCTTTTCTTTTTTTTCCATGGAGTCGTCACTTATTTTTGCTCGTGTCCCTTCGTTGTAGATACAAATTTAAGACTAATAAAAATAACGTAATCCCTTTTACCAAGGCCTCCTGCTTCGCCTGCTTTTTGTTCATTAAACAAGTTGCATTCCTGCCTTTTCTTTGTGTCTTAATCTAAATCTTTCTAACATTGGATAAAACCTGAATCTTTAACTTCACTGACAAAGACTGACAAATACTAGTTTCAGTGTTCTCTTGTATAAATCCTGGTTGGTGTCTTAAAGGTCATTTCAAAACTTTATTCGAGATGAACTTTTATTAGATGCACGAGGTTGGATTTATTCCTGTTGATCTCGAGCGCTCAGGTTTCTCAAAAGCCATCACAAAGTAAAGATCATCTTAGAGAGAGAGAGAGAGTTCAGTGTGATGATCGCTCTACCATTTAACAATGATCTTTGTGCTGCGATGCTTTTGGGAAACTCGACTCTGTTCATCAAAGTTAAATCTGCCACCACTTCTTAAATCCGGCAATTAATTTACCCCAATATTAACAGGTTTTACCAAGCGCTCCGTCACTAGGATATCTCATCATATCTAATGTTTGTTGTGCCACCAAGATTTGGATTGGACTTTTAATTTTGCAAATCTGCAGTGTTTTAATTTATTTTGAAATTGCAGTTGATTTCAAAATCCAATTAAAAAAAAAGTCTGAACTTTGTGTGTAGAATAACTGAGCTCAACTTTAAAGCCAAATATTTCTTTTAAATATCTAAGATAATCAGGTGTATAAAATTGTTCAACACACCATTCGAGCTCTTTTAAAAAAAAAAAGGGAAGTTGCTATTATATTAGAGAATTTACTGATTTGATGCAGGTATTGAAATGTTTGAATGTGAACATAAATTTGAATAAAGTATAGCAGAAATGCTCAGATTTGTAAAACAAAAAAACAATCTAGTTTACCGACTTAAAGTCTGGTGGCACAGGGTTAATAAAAAACACATTCTGGGAAATGAGAGGCGAGTGCCATTTATTGACCAACAACACAGCGAGTTTGTAGAGATCACTAGTGAGCACTGAGTTTAATGAAGGCTGTGGAATAGAGGGGAAAAAATACACTCACTGCAGCAGAAGAGAGGAGATGGTGTACATGTGGTCCAAAGTCTACAGTGTGAAAAGAAAAGAGAAAGATGACTGTGTTGCAGTGGGGATTGATTTATTTATTTATTGGAAATGCTGTGTTGTGTCTTTTTGTAACTTGGAAAGTCTATCTCGGTGCATGTGCAGGTGAGAAGGAATCCAGGTGAGTCTCAGAAGGCGTGAACTACAATTGTTACGTATGTGTAACATTTAACTGTCCGCCATGATGGATTTGCCAGACTTACATAAACAGCAGCAATGTTACTCTTGAAATAAATCATTATGGAAACATTTCTACAAATCCTGAGTGAAAACTATCAGAAAATTTTTATCAGTAAAGTTTTTGTAAACTTTACTGTAAAACTAAACGCAGTAGGTAACGTTGCTTCCTCGCAGCTCCACAGTCCCCAGTTCCATCCTTAGCTCGGGTTCCTGTCAGGGTGAAGTGTCGCGTGTTCTACCTCTGTCCCTGGGTGGTTTCCTCTGGGTTCTCCGGTTTCCTCCACCAACCGGATTATGAGAAATTAACCTTAGGTGTGAATGAGTGTGTGAAGTTGTGTGTATGGTGCTCTGTCCCATCCGGGGAGTGAATTCTCCCACCAAGTGTTGAATGAATAAAAGCAGTAAATATTTTTTTAAAAATTAAAAATAGCCATAAATTGCTTCTATAATAAATAAATACACTTAATCCGAGTCAGAATGTAAGTTTTGTTGGTGCGGTCTAGTCCAAATGGTGTATTTTAGACTTAAAAACCTAATTCAGGTTTAAGTGAATCCTGGCTTAGTTTGTTGTGTGTCTGAAGAAAGTATTTTTCAGGGTTTAATAAGTTTAAATAATGCTTTAGGGATTAATAGTGCACATGGAGACCGCTGGAAACAGGAAATTTGAATTATTAATGTAATACTAAATGAAAATATTATAAATTATATATATACTGTGTGTGTGTGTGTGTGTGTGTGTGTGTTGTGTAGCACATACACCCTATATGTTGAAGTTTCCGGACATTAGCAACCGCTAACACTTGGTTACATTGATAGATTAGTTTAATATTTGTGTATTTTAAATGATTAATCTTGGGGGAAATGTATATATTGTATATAATATGTTTATCTTGACTGACTGACTCCTTTACAGTGCTTTGAGCCGCTGTTTTGAACTGTCAGATTTTACCACAAGATGGCGACATCACCTCAAATGGCGTCTTTTTTATTCGGGATTTTCATTTCCGGTTCAAAGGTTACAGCTGCTTTTCTCTGGTCATGTAGGAACGTGCGTTTAACTCGAGTAGAGAAAGCGTTATTATTTATTAAACAGTGGATAACTGGAACCCAGGTGAGACAGGATTTAATATTTAATCTTAATATATATGTATATATAAATATATGAATTAGATAGCTGTGTTGTTAATTAGTACTGTTGTTAAACAACTGGTTATCTTTCTAACCTGTTAACTAGGTAAGTTAATGCAGATTAAAAAAAAAAAAACTAACAAATTCATTTAATTAACAAATTGTATAGTAGAAATCAGATGTATGAAAACAAATCAGGAGATTTGGGCTTCTGTGTTGTGTAGTGTTTAATAAACTGATTCAAAACATTGTTTATTATGGATGAAATGCTGAAAACATTGTGTTAGTTATTTGACTATCAAACCTTCCCTGAGGTACTAAGAGTACTTCGGACCCTGTTTAGACCTGCTACAGGTGCGAACAGGAGCGAATGCTGGGAATTCATCCAGACCTCATCACTAAAAGCGCTTCAGAGAGTGAATCCGGGACTCAGATGTTCCCAGGACATGTGGAGTCTGAATGCAAATGGGTCCTATTTAAAAAAAACAAAACAAGGTTGACTATGTAATGATAAAAAAAAAAAATACTCAAGCTGAATGTTAGTAGATATTGGACTAATATTTCCAAAATTCAAAGTCTGATCCTTGCTTCAGTAGATAATCTTACACGGATATAGAAATAAACGTGTTGCTTTTGTGTCTCTCGGCAGCCGTGATGTCTTCGTACACGTGTATCAGCTGCCGCGTGCAGTTCACCGACGCTGACGTGCAGCGTGCGCACTACAAGACCGACTGGCACCGCTACAACCTGAAGCGCAAGGTCGCCAACATGCCACCAGTCACCGCTGAGAACTTCCAGGAGCGCGTCCTGGCCCAGCGTGCGGCCGCCGAACAGCAGCTGGCAGACACGCACAGCCTCGCCACCTGCACCACCTGCAACAAGAAGTTCTCCAGCGCCAACGCCTACAACAACCACCTGCAGTCGCACAAGCACCTGCAAGCTGAGAAGAAAGCCATAGCCGTCGCCCAGGAGGCGGTGCAGCGCATGAACGAGAAGAACCTGGAGAAAGGAGCCGAGCTGGACAAGGACGCTCAGAACGAGGCGATTCAGAAAGCCATGAGGGAGGGGCTTAGGCAGAAACAGAGATACGCCCACTCAGAAGCCACGCCCACGGAGAGGCAGGGTAGGAAGAGGCTGGATAAAGCGCCACGGCTGGAGTGGTTTGAGAGGCAAGCCAAGAAGATCGCAACTGAGGAGGAAGAGGAAGAGGAGGAAGATGCAGCAGATGAAGGTTGGTGATTATTATTATTTATTTTTTACAAAATAAGTGAATACTTTTGAAACACTGTGACACAGCACCAGTTTCAAAATATGTATGAACAACTTTTCCAGAAGAATGGGAGGATTTTGACGAAGACGACGACGACGACGATGATGATGATGATGAGATGGAGGCCGATGAAGAGGAGCAGATGGCGGAGGACAGCGTGGCCACGCCCACTCCCTCTCCAGGCTCCATCCCCGTGACCGACTGTCTGTTCTGTTCGCACCACTCGCACTCTCTGAGCAAAAACGTGGCCCACATGACCAAAGAGCACAGCTTCTTCATCCCCGACATCGAGTACCTGGTCGATCTGAGAGGACTCCTTGCATACCTGGGTGAGTCTGATTGGTCAGGTGTTGAATATAGCGTTATCGTTTCTATAGTAACAGCTTACGCAGCTTTACGCAGCTCTTCATGAACATCTTTTTAAAACATTGATACGGTGACGTTTTTTGTAAGGGGATGTTTACTTACCATTTATGGAAGGAGTCTCCAGTGTCAGTGCTTTGTAACAGTCAGTTTTCCACCGCAGGAAAGTCCTCGCGGTTTCTCGGTAACATAACAAGATTTTACGTTTTTTTTTTTGTTGTTGAAGAAATGATTGTTTTGACTAGTCTTTATTCACTGATAGTAATATTAGCGTGTTTATATTAGAGGATTTCTGCTCAGTAACGTTTTTCTCCACACGCTACAGGAGAGAAGGTGGGTTTCGGCAAAGTGTGTTTATGGTGTAACGAAAAAGGCAAGTCGTTCTACTCGACCGAAGCGGTGCAGGCGCACATGAACGACAAGAGCCACTGCAAACTCTACACCGACGGAGATGCGGCGCTCGAGTTTGCCGATTTCTACGACTTCAGGTACGTCGGGTTCGCTCGTGTAGTCGAGGTGACTGCGGAATTAACTCCACGTCTTACATAAAGTCGTTTTCACTGTTTAAATAGGCGTTACGATAAAAATTGTTTGGAATTGAATTACAAAACGATAATGTTTTTATAACACGGTGCTGCTGCATTCTGGATTCTGATTGGAAGTTATCCTGGTTCTAAGATGTTTTCGTTTCTATAGTAACGGATAAAAAACGTTTCTATAGTAACGGTTAAAATCGCAGGTGGACGCGCCACGTAACCTAAAACTAATAATATACAGAATCAAAACTTCTTGTTGTTTAACGAAGAAAAAAACATACAGTCATTGATATGGTGAAGATTTTCTCTGAAGGGATTTGTGATTATTTGACATTTTATGGAAGGAGTCTCCAGTTTCAGAGCTTCGTAACAAGCAGAGGTAAAGCTGTAAGTTCACCAGTACTACATCCAGGCTTTGTATCAGATGCTGTTTAATTATTTGAATTATCTGTAATATGAGAGACACATTGCACTGAGAGGTGTGTGTGTGTGTGTGTGTGTGTGTGTGTGTGTGTGTGTGTGTGTGTGTGAGATCAGGAGTAGCTACCCAGACGCTCATGATGGAACTGATGTAGAAATGAAGGACGGAGAGCTTCCCGATGAGAAGACGGTGGAGTTTGATGATGACACTCTAGAGCTCACGTTGCCGTCCGGTACGTACGACATCATTAATAAACACACGGATATAGAGAGAAGCTGTGTGTATGAAATGAAAAGACGTACTGAGTGAGGAGACGTTTACTGCAGGAGCGTTTGTCCTGCTTGTGTCTGATGCTCGTGTGTTGCGCTGCTGCAGGGGCGAAGATTGGTCACCGCTCGCTGATGCGTTACTATAAGCAGCGTTTCGGGATGCAGAGGGAGCTGGTACCTGTACAGAACCAGCGCGCTGTGGGCCGAGTGCTGAAGCAGTACCGGGCCCTCGGCTGGGCTGGAGAAGCTGGTGAGGAACTTACTATTATTATTAGGGGTCCAAGCACCAATTTTTTTTTTTTTTTTTTTTTTTTTTTTGGTTCAGGGGTTTCTTATGCTTCTCTTAAACGAATCATGGAGAGCAAACCAGAGTCATAAAGAGACGTGAAACTTGCTCAGTACATCAGACTCCCTCCTGCTACACAGCCAAGCAGATGGAGCCGATCGGCCTGATGGTGGCGCTACAGTGCGGCGATTAGGGTTCCGTCCCGTATCTCGTGAGGGAACCATGAGACGTCGAGACAACGTTCTTATTTTCAGCTTCTTCCTTGGCGCAAACCAAACACAAATCCTCGAGAACCACTCAAGCTCCACCTACTTCAATTTGCATAATATGGAAAAACATTTATTTATTTGTTTGTTTGTTTGTTTGTTTGTTGGTTGGTTAAATTGGGTCTTCATGAAAATCTCTCTGCTTCCCAGTGGTTGATTATTTTCCTATAACAGCATGCTCCCAAGTGTTCTGTTTCCTACTGCTACTTCTTCTTCTTCTTATTATGATTATGACTTGTTGATGTGGCTCGTATATAATAATAGAATAAAAATAATAATAATATGTCTATATTACGCGTGTTTCAGGTAAAGGCTCGGTGCTCCAGCAGCAGAAGGACATGCGGTACGTACAGAGGATGAAGTCGAAGTGGATGCTGAGGACGGGAATGAGCAACAACGTGACTAAGCAGGCCCACTTCAGGGCCCAGGTCATGTTCTAATCCTGGGTTAAATGATCACTTTATGAATTTAGGAGCCTAAGAGACACTGGGCCCCTGGAGACCCGGCGTGAGGTTCTGTTTAACGACCTTATTCACTTTCTTAACAAATGATTAACACCGAGGACATTGATGATGTGAATAGACTGATGGACAGGATGTCCATAAGTGCTTAAAAAAACCCCACTTGCTCTTGTTTAACTCAGAAAATATAAAATTATATCGCTTAGCTGAAACCCAGAACGAGTGAGAATTTGGTCTGTTTTTTATTTTTAAACAGCTAGCTCATTATTGTACTATAGAATACCGTAAAGCTTTTCTGTACACCAGCTTATAAATAAAATATTTTTTGTTGATTGACTTCAAAAACTGTGTCAATAATAATATACAACCAACTCCAGAAGTATTGGCACCCTGAGTATATAAACTGGGTTACACATGCCGTGTCTGATGACTTTAAGCTCAAAGTGTAGGTTTAACACTGATTTTCTTTTCTTAACTAGTGCAATTTATTTTAGTTTTTGAAATTATTGGCACCTCTCTGCAGTTAATATTCGCTGAAATGTTTAACAAGGTTGGAAAAGAAAGAGCAGTATCTTCATGCACGGTGTGGTGTGTATTAAACGTCCTGTTGTTGTTATTCTTTTTTTCTCTTTTCTCTTCCCATTCTTCCATTGTTTTTTTTGTTCTTTCTCTTTTCTCCCGCTCTTAAGAAGGTTGACTTTAACAGTCCAAAAAAAAAACTTTAGATAGTGCTCACTAAATAAATAAATAAATAAATAAATATTCTTAGGTTTGTGCAACCTCTTATTTATATCCAGGGAAACAGGAAAGGGTAAAACCCAAAAATCGAGTTCCTGGAGTCAACAATTTGTACAGTTCAGAAAAATTAAAAATTAAAAAACTGTTTTTAGATTTTTTTTACAAAAAAACAAAAAAAAAAGTGAGAATGTTTTTCTGTTACAGGACGGTAAGTCATTTTTTCCTGAAGACGTGTAATGTTTGTGTTTATAGTGTTATTGTCCATGAGTCAGTAACTGAACCCTTTTAAGATTGAAGGATTTAATAAAATCATTAAAATCAGCAGAAAACATTTCATTACATCACATGTATGTAGTGTGTATTTGTCACATACGTATTACATGTGTATGATGTAATGAAATATTTTTCCTTAGTTCCACGTCCCACAATGCAACAATAAACAGAACCAACAGTGAACTAGATATACAGAATAAAAACAATGTAATAAATAATAATAAAAATTTATAAATAATAAATCTAGTAGACTATATAGTACAAATTTAGCAGCCTATAGAGGAATGTAATGTATATAGAATATGAAAATATAGATGATAAATCTTTTGCAAGTTATTGTAAGAATGTTCTTGTTAAACTACGTCGTTTCTTTAAGTGCAAATTTGAATCAATATTTATTATAATGTTTGTGCTATTTCATTATTTCTGCCGATTTTAATGAAGGGTGCCATTTATTTTGAAGCCGGATGTTTACTCCAGTCCGGCAGGCGGCGCTGCTCGTGTTTCATAACCGACTCTCAGGCCACGAAGAAGAAGAAAAAGAAAACACAGGAAGTCGTGTCACTGTTGTCTTTCAGGTGTTTCGTGGTTTATAATATTAATCACCTGTTTTACAGCGAGTCGAAATTAATGGATAATTCCAGCTAAATCCTACAGTAAGTGACTCTCTTTTAATTCCACAACAGAAACAGACATTATTCTCTGTTGTGGCAGCTACAGGACTCGAGTTATAACGTTAATATTTAACTGCTTATAAACTAGTGTTATTGTATTAACCCGCAGGTTTCATAAAACTGCTTTAATTCTATTTTAGGTCGAATTCCAAATGGCTTTGTATTTCTTGTATAAGTACACTTCACAGTGCATGAAATAACAGCTTCTCCATAGATACAGAAAGAAGAGAAGACACTTATTAACCGTTATTTCTAGCTACTGTGATAAGTCCGCCATGTTGGAAGGGGCAAGATTCTATCGTACACAAATGCAAGTTTATGGAAAAATGCGGCTCTATGTCCGCCATATTGGAAGGGGCGAGATTGTAAAGCACCGTAGCGAGCTGCGGTGTTCTACTTTATCAAACTGTCCTTCATTTACCGCACAGTTCCTCAAAGTGTGGGTTGCTATTTTGTCTGCTTTATTACTGTGACTTTATCAGGGGAAAAAATGCTCTGAGCATGCACAGAAACCCTTGCCGTTTATCAGAATAAGCGAAGACAAACAGCCACCATATTGGAACGGGTGAGATTCCATTTTAAGCTAATGCACGTCGGCAGAGATGAGTCTCTTTGTCCGCCATATTGGAAAGGGCGAAAGTTGAAGGTTCGACGCAAGTCTGTAGAGAGTTGCGATGTTCTAACAGTTATATCTTATCAAACAGTACCACAGAGTATATTCTGTTTTGTCTACTTTATTTATGTGAATTTATAAGAAAACGCGCAGAAACCCTCGGTAGGACGTGTCAGTAACACCCGCCATATTGGAAAGGGCGAGATTCGCTTGCAAGCCAATGCACGTCTGTAGAGATGCGTTTTATGTCCGCCATTTTGGAAGGACCGATATTCTATTGGAGACTCGTATCCAAATGTTTTCCAGAAAATCATTTCAAATCAGTGACTTAAACCTGGAACTACATCATACACTTTGCTCTAGTGATATGGTTTCATATGTTCATGTGATTTTTTTTTTTCTTTCTCCTTTACCCAAACAGCTATGGCGGTGTTTCAGAGATTTCAGCGGCTGCAGTTTGTCTCCAGATGCCTAAAACCACAAACCTGTAATGTGACTGCACACAAAACTGTCACAGGTCAGTGATTAGTGTTCACAAACATCACAACACTGGGCTGAATAGCAGAGCTGTGTGTCTCTGCTTGCATGATTATACAAAGTGCATCTGGTTACAGCATCATCCATGTCTATGAACCAAAAAACAACCAGTGTATGAATAGAAAAATCTCCAAAATCTTCACAGAGTAGGTTTGTGAGTAGATCTACGAATGGATCTAGCTCCCTAACTGTTTGTAGAAAAAAAAATATCAGAAATTATTGTCGACATTAACTTGTGGGTATGAAAGGCACAAAATATCTTCAAGTGCTACAAGACAAAACGTCATTTATTGTCTTGTATTCCTTTTTTTTAAGAAGATTAATTTTATATTATCGATCTGCAGAACGGATCCAGCAGCGACGTGCACACGATGCCGCCCCGACCCGGCGACCTTTCTCCCGAGTCTCACCCGATGACCTCGGCTTCTTCAGCGATCTTCTCCCAGGAAGAACCATCACAGACCCGGACGTGTTGGAGTCCTGTAATGTCGACTGGCTCAGGACAGTGAAAGGTGAATGAAAAAGCTCTTCAGGTGGAACCTTGGTAACCATAGTAACTGTGGCTCTGTGAACAGCGGGTAGGTTCCCTGTCATCCAGGAGCGGCGAAAAGCTTCCAGCGTAGAAGATGGTATCCAGGTCGTCTTCACCGCAGACATCCTGTGTCCACAGTGACATATATATCTTTACTAATGTGTCGCTGAATGCTCAGTGCTTTTAAGCGACTCGACTGAGAAACTTAGAGGTTTAGAAATGGTCAACTTTGTATGTGCAGGTAGCAGTGAGGTTCTGTTACGGCCCAAGACAACAGAGGAGGTCTCTCAGATCCTCAGGTAATAACATGTTATTAGTTTATTGTTGTGTTAATGCACGCTAACACACACACACACTCACACACACATGACTCCTGCTGTTCTGTATAATTACCCCTATTATTCTGTGCCAGTTTATTAGGTACACTTATCAAATAGCAGATTGTGCCCCTTGTAGCATAAATTTGCCATTTTCACTTCATCCTAAAGGATTAGGGTTGAGACTGGGGACTGTGCTGACCACTTGTGCAATAAAATCTCACTTTTTTTCCTTAAAGAAATTAACCCCGCCTACTCAGACCACACTTATGTGACATGTGTTACATTACGCATAGTGGGCGTTTAAACCTTCTGAGCTGGTCGAGTCCAGACACACATTTTAGTTCTTAATTCTGACTGTATATTGTAGTATTAGTTCTGACTGTATATTGTAATTTCGCTGTATAAACGACCCCTTTTTTGTGTCCTGGCCCACAGGTACTGCAACGAGAGGAACCTGGCTGTGAGTCCTCAGGGCGGAAACACGGGGCTGGTGGGAGGCAGCGTTCCCGTGTTCGACGAGATCATCCTCTCCACTGCGCTTATGAACCGAGTCGTCACCTTCGACAGCATCTCGGGTACAACCTGGCTGTTTTACTGTTTTAGCACCACATCAAAAGCAGTCAATAATAATAATTATAATAATAATAATAAAAAATGTGTGATCAAGAACGGTCACGGTAAAATAAACAGCTGACGGTGTTGATGATTTGCACTTTAAAGGAACTGTCGAGGCGATAAACCAACCATGTTTGGCGTACGAATGTTCCTGTGAATTGTTCTAACAGGGATTTTGACGTGTCAGGCGGGCTGCGTGTTGGAGAGCCTGTCTCAGTACGTGGAAGAGCGCGACTTCATTATGCCTCTGGATTTGGGGGCAAAGGGCAGCTGCCACATCGGGGGCAACGTGTCCACCAATGCGGGAGGGCTTCGCTTACTGCGCTACGGCTCCCTCAGAGGGACAGTTCTGGGCCTGGAAGTGGTGTGTGAGAGAGACTGAAACACACACATGCTCCATCGTACAAAGAAAAGTGATTGCGATGTTCACGCAACATCTCGTAAGACTTTATCAGTCTGTGTCTTGTCTCTAGGTGCTGGCTGACGGCAGGGTTTTGGACTGTCTGGCGAAACTGCGTAAGGACAACACGGGCTACGATATGAAGCAGCTCTTCATCGGTTCTGAGGGAACGCTTGGGGTGATCACTGGCGTGTCCATCCTCTGCCCTCGGAAACCCAAATCTGTGAACGTGGCCTTCTTAGGTACTTCACTCCAAATCTCGAAATGGCGGTTGTAACGTTGTGAAGTTAACGTCTCACAATAAAAGCTGCAGTCAAAACAAAATGGACACTGAACACAGCAACGAATATTATTGTGCTGCTGTAAAGAGGGACTAATTTATTACTCAATCATTAATATAGTTATTTAAATGAATCACGTTGAGTTTTTTTTTCAGTATTAGTATATCACAGCGATAAATATTTACACCTGTTGCAGATGTCGTAAAAGTTAAACATCCAGGACATTTTTTTGGACAAAGTCGACTTTTACTACATCTGCAGTAATGATTGTACACTTCAGTTACTCCCTGGATTAATATTTATAGCTAATGCTGTTAGTGATTCAATTCTAGCTGAAAGTCTGAAAGCAACCGCCATTTTTTATTTATTTTTTCTTTTTCATTCCTTAATCTGAAGTAGCGTTTATCGACTGCCAGGCATCGTTCTCCACCTCCTGTTCGGTGGTTTGAATAGTCTCCTGGTACGTATTCAGTCATGTGATGTGTGTATTTTGGTTCCTGTAGGCTGCTCAAGCTTCCAGAACCTCCTGGAGACGTTTCAGATTTGCCGTGGGATGCTGGGAGAAATCCTCTCGGCTTTCGAGTTCCTAGACGCCTCCTGCATGAGCCTCGTGGAGAAACATCTCAAGCTCGCCAACCCCATCGCCGGTACACGAGTAACACCAACACACACACACACACACTGCGGATAAAGTCAATACACAGGTGGCATTTTGAGTATTTTACCTTCGTGCCACAGCAACGTTTTTGTTTCACGTTTCCACTTGATAACTTGTTGTTTAAAATGCTTGGCCCAAGTTATCCTTATTTAAAGGAGTATTTTGGGTAAAAAATTTAATTTATGCTATTTTCAACTTTTGTAGTTAATGAGCCAAGACATGTTTAGTTTTGCTCTGTAATACTAATGTAGCTAACAAGTACTGGAAGTCTATCATACCCAAAACGTTTTTAAAACAGTAGGAATAGTCTGTATTTTTATGTATACAAGTTCATCTGCATAAATTTCAACCTTGGGAGGCGGAGCCTAGTGAGGCGGAATGATACGAAATGTTACGGTTGTCCAAGATGGCTGCTCCATGACACTACTACTACTACTTAAGCTTTCTTACAGTTTATCATATTGTTTCCTAAACCATATTACCTTATAAAGTGGAAGCGGCTCGTGGCGTAGATTTACGAAGCAAAAAAATTGCGTGAGAGTGATATTTAGAAGCTATTTATTAATTCTTAGCTAAATTAATTACCTTTATAATCCTAGTGCTAATAGTTTTGGACAGACACCAAACATGGCTGATTACGTTGTCTAAATAAAATTGTATGTATAAATATGTGTATTTTTGTTGACCAGGGAAAACGTCATCCTCACGAGTCCAAAGACGTTCCTGATTAAGACAACTAGCATCTCTGATTTCTATTGTTCTTAATGATAGCAACGTTTTTAATTCAAGATTTAGAACAGACCTTTTTTTTTTTTTTTTTAAATTTTCCAGAGAGCCCTTTTTACATCGTCATCGAGACGGCTGGATCCAGCGCAGCACACGATGAGGAGAAACTGCACAACTTCCTAGAGAAGGTCATGGCGTCTGCGCTGGTTGTGGACGGTACCGTTGCAACAGAGGAGGCTAAAATAAAGGTAGCTGATTCACGTGAATTTCAGTAAAAAAATCAACAAATAGTCATAAAAAAACAAAACAGAAGTAAGGAGAAGTAAAGAATAAAACACAAACTGTTAACTTGTTTGACTCGCTGCTGAAGTAGTGAGAGCTGCTATTGCGGAAAATTAATCGACACCTTCTGACCAATCAGATTCAAGAACTCAAAGTGCTGTGGTATAACAGCAAACCGTGTGTGTGTGTGTGTGTAGGCGCTTTGGTCTATAAGAGAGAGGATCACCGAGGCTCTAAGACACGATGGATACACGTACAAATACGACATCTCACTTCCCCTGGAGAAAATCTACGATCTGGTCACTGACATGAGAGAGCATCTGGGAAACCAAGCGAAGAACGTAGTGGGCTACGGACATGTCGGTATGATCACGCATCTCCATTTTTACTGAAACGTTCGGCTTACGCGATCACTTATTTAATCTTGTATCCTAACGTTAAAATCTATAATCTCCGGTTACGTCTTTCAGGTGACGGCAACCTTCATTTGAACATCACGTCTCCCCGTAAAGACGCAGCGCTTCTGGCAGCCATCGAGCCGTACGTGTACGAGTGGACGTGGAAGTGGCAGGGAAGCATCAGCGCCGAACACGGCCTCGGGCTCAAGAAGAGAAACTACATCTACTACAGTAAATCCCAGGAAGCTGTACGCCTCATGAGGGACTTTAAGATCATGCTGGACCCCAAAGGGATTCTCAACCCGTATAAGACACTTCCTGATAACGTTCGCTGACTCCAGCGTTCACGGAAACATCTTCACGTTTTTAATCTGTAAAGTAGCACTGAGGCGGTAGGGAAAAATTCATAGGGTTTAAACATTTCTGTTTATGCACCAGAGTCCAATTTCAACACGATTTCAGACACAAATACTTTATAAATCTATTAACAAGCCCTGGGAATTTAATGATTTGCTGTGAAAATGAATATAATACACATCTGTGTTATTTATCAACAAATGTGATCAAGGTGTCGAGACTAAAGCTGTTTGACCCCAGGGGTGTAACGGGAGGAAAAGCCGCCGCTGCTGCAGTTGCTTTTTTTTTACGAGGATCACCTTTAACCTTCGTTGGTAGAAACATCATTTGCTCCGTTTTTCACCAGGTATGTCTGCACTACAGTTTTAAAAATCTTTAATACTTTAAAAAAAAATTTTAACTTCTATTTGAACATGGGCATTTGCTGATTAAGAAAATAAATTAAAGGTGCAATAGTCATTTTTTTTCTTATTAATAATACAAATAAGATGGAAAAATATGATTGGTTTAAGTAAGTATTACATGGCTGAGAAAACGTGTTGGGAAATCCACGCAGTTTATAATAAAAGCTCATAAAAGCTTATTACAAAGATAAACGGACAGCGAATCGACTCGAGACTATTCTCTTAAATCATTATAATCTGTGATTATAGCGTTATATAGTGAGCTTGAACGTATTCTCATGACAGTTCTTGATAATGCTAACTCTAGCTGAACCGCCGTCGGATCTGGGGGCGGAGTTTGTGTACATGGATGGAGAAACGGAAGCGAGCTAATTAAGATTAAAATTTTTTTTTAACTTCATCAGCTCCGCTTCGAGAAATCTTACTGAGTGCACCTTTGACACGTCACACTAGCAAGTGTTGTTTTTTTTTTTTTTTTTTTTGGCTAAAGCGCACAGGAGATCTCGCATATTGTAGCTTGATGATGTCAGTCAAATATAATTAAAAAAAAAAATTACCGCAATCAGTTATTTTTTTAACTGTGAATAACACTTTGTGATACTGAGTCAGGTGACGTTTTCGCAGTTTGCACGTTGCTAAACCGGTAGCTATATAGCTATTCCTGCTAGCTACATTTGCATTGCAGCTCTAGTGCAAAATGAAATAAGCAGTTTTTTTTTTTTTTTTGTAAGATTGATTTTACCTTATTGTGATAAAGGGAAGATTATTTTGTAAAACAAACAACAACAACAAAAAAACACTTTATCTCAGTTTTTATCCCAGCATGAGATTTTATTGTAACTCGTGTAAATACACTGGATTGTGTCTGTTTCTTACCAATGAACGTATTTCAATCCATTTAGGCAATAAAGAGAATTATTTTGGTTATTGTGGAGGACAATTTTGTTGCCTTGCAGGTAAAATGTGCATAATAAATTCACACATCCTTTAAAAAAAACAAAACAAATCAGATTATTATTTGTGCTGTTTGTTTGGGGAAGAAGGGGAAAGACGCGAATAGGCGAAATATCCATCGGCGTTCGCTTCCCTTCTCAAAACCTGTTAGAAATATTGTGGAAGGAAGATGACTCTGGCTTCCTCTAGCGCAAGAGTGTGTGTGTGTGTGTGATGGCAGCAGACGCGGCTCGGCGAGACAGTCGCGCTTCTAGATGCAGCTGGAAGGCTTGATGTAGTGTGCTAGATACTAATTTGCGACAACTCAAAAGTCATCGATTAGTGGCTTTTTTGTGATTGATGCGGGTTTTCAGTTTTTTTCCCTCCTCACACAGTGCCGATAAAGGGAAGTCGTGTTGTTGGACGAAACGAGACGTGCTTGAGGAAATTTAGCGAAACCAAAGCAGGTTAAACCGCATCACGTCCTACTCTTAATATTTCTATCTTTAAATACATTATATTACATCCGGTTACAGTCACAGTTTTACGATGTGTAGCGGTATTCCTACGTCTTTGCCCTGATTCTCACGACGATACAATCTAAATCTTACGTTTTCCGTCTGTTATAAAGCTAATCTGATAACTGTCAATACTGCCACATAAAGCTCTGACACTGGAGACTCCTTCCAAAAAAAAAAATCTGTTTATTAGGCTTAGATAAGATCGAAGTCCGTACAAGCTGTAGTGTGTTAGAAAATGAATCAACACGGCTGTGGTAGAAACCATTCAAACCGTTCGACAAGCCATCGAAGAATTAATTACAGCGCTTTACTCTAGAGCTTTATGAGGCATTATTTAGTCCTAAAAATGCGTACGCAGCACTGTACAGATTCTAAGCGCCGTCACGGATATGGGTTTCACGCATTTTGAAACACAGCCTGCATACTATTCGCAAATTCACGCTGAACCCGGGACACTCACGTTAAAGTGTAACGTACGTGCTGGAAAGCCGAGAGTACGTGTTTATGCTGAACGGAAGGAGGAGGGAAAACTTTTAAGCGCCATAAAAGGTCAAGAGGAGCGCTCGTAATAGCGTCGCAGCATTGGGACACAGGACTCGTATTTTTAAAATAATAATAATAAAAAAAAAAAAAACAAACAAACGCTGCCTAATAGTGCAGGAGCAATTGAGCAGTGCGCGATTGTCAATTGAGAGTAAGAGGCAGACAGACAGAGAGAGAGAGAGAGAGAGAGACAGGCTGCTGCAAGATGTGCAAGCGATCCGATGGCTTTTATCATGCAGGCACCGGGAAGAAACGATACAATGATGTCACCGCGCCGAGAGGGCGTGTGAAGGAGCCGGGATGCCTGCCGAGGCAAACGGCTCGTCAATCCCTCCATCATGACTGACAGGAAGGAGAAGTAGCTTTAAGTCACTGGTTCACTTCTTTCCAAAAAAGTTGCTCAAGTAGGTAGAATTTATCCAGCGTTGCGTCTCACGCTCCTCTACGGCGAGATTGTCTTTCCTGTTTAAAAACGCACCTCAGATCTAGGATCAGCTCCCCGAGATCCATGCAGCAGCATCAGTACGAGTGAAATTAGAGTGAAATGAGCTAAAACCCAGTGCCAACAACTTTCCTCTTGGATCTCTGACAGGAAATAAAAATGGCTTGGAAGCTGGATCAGGAGTGTCAAAGCGCAGGGCTCTACACAACGAATGGAAAACGTTTCGAGGTTCTGATGCGTGAGGGAGCTGATCCCAAATCAGGTCCAGAATAAAAACAATGCTCCAGAGTCTGGGCTCAGCAGTCCGGTTTTCCCTTCTCTAACGAGCTGAGGATTTTATCCAGAGTCTTTTTAATGCGTAGCGCCGTCAGTCGGGCCGACGGGTTCTGGTACCAGCACTCCTTCATCAGCTTCACCAGAGCCGAGAGCGTCTGGAAATAATAATATATTAAAAAAAAATTATGCTTAAGTCAGGAGGTATATCGGAAAACTTTTAACTCAACCGAGAAAAGAAACCCTTGCTGCAGAACAAAAAAATCCACGGGGCGGAGTCGGACCTGAACCGAGCGGAAAGTCTCTGGAATGAAGTGTGTTTCAGGTTGTGTTAGATTTCTATTGATTAGAGGAGTGTTGGATTAGATCCAGCTCCACCTTCTGGACTTTTGGTTCTGCAGCAAGAACGATCACACCGAAAGGGTACCTGGTGAAAAGAAAAAGCTGTCTACAAACGTCAGGTACGATTAATCCTACGTTCACTTTAGTGAGCGACACAGAGCTGCGATTTCAGCAACAAACAAACGGAGAATTACTCAATTCTATGTAAAATTCGGTTTGAGTAAATCCAAACGATTGGCTTGAATCCTAGGGCATGTGCGGTCCGACGTTTCTTCAGTTCCCTACTCGCAACTTCTCCCTGCACTTAGTTCCCTTTTAAAGGAAACAAAACCTAACCGTGGTTTCATCTTCACCCCGTTATATATACGATCTCTTATTAAATGTGTATAGAGATACGATGAGCTATGAAGAGAAATAAAGCCTTTAAAGATGTAGCAGAGATCGTTCGTGTCTCTGGTGAGTGTGTGTGTAGCTAGTACATACCGGATCAGAGAACCAGCGATTGGGGATGAAGGGTCTTTGCTGCTCCACACACACCACTTTACGCATGTCCTCAAAGCTGGGGTCGTTGGGTACCAGGTCGTAGAACGGAGGCTTGTAGTCCTCCACGATCCCTGCAGCCAATCAACAACAAGCAACACGAAAAATTTCATTCCAGCATCACAGGCGTTTAAGCGTGCGTTCTTTTCGCTACGCCACGAATCGACCCTTCAGCTCGATCAAAGCATGATATTCACTGTGTGAGCAAATCCCACTGAGCTAGCAGGGTTTTAAACGTTTTTTTTCCTTCTTTTAACGCTGTGTTTGTTAAAAATGGCTCCTTACCCAACGTTATCTTTGCAGAAAGACAAGATTAGAACGTACATAAATTTCCATGTTATTTGTTGAAATACATTTATAAATTTCTTAAAGGTGAGATGTCAGAGTATGTTCTGGACAGAAAACTCCAGTTTTGACCAAAATCAGATTTCTGGCTTTTTTTTTTTTTTTTTTTTGCAGTAGCCCTTACTGCAGAACCAAACTGGAGTAGTCCTTGGTCCAGGGGGTGGAGCTGGATCTGATCCGACTCCTCCTGTAAACCTGACCCTTAGCCCTAATCCATACAGTGCTGTACAACATGATGCAAAAAACCCCACACTTATCTCTAACACACTCCACCCTCTGGACTTTTGGTAAGACTCCGCCCAGTTCTGACTCCGCCCCTGGGCTTTTGGTTCGACTCCGCCCAGTTCTGACTCCGCCCCTGGGCTTTTGGTTCGACTCCGCTCAGTTCTGGCCCTGCCCAGTTCTGACTCCGCCCCTGGGCTTTTGGTTCGACTCCGCCCAGTTCTGACTCCACCCCCTGGACTTCTGGTTCGACTCCGCCCAGTTCTGACTCCGCCCCTGGGCTTTTGGTTCGACTCCGCCCAGTTCTGACTCCACCCCCTGGCCTTTTGGTTCGACTCCGCCCAGTTCTGACTCCGCCCCTGGGCTTTTGGTTCGACTCTGCATAGTTCTGACTCCACCCCCTGGACTTCTGGTTAGACTCCGCCCAGTTCTGGCCCTGCCCAATTCTGACTCCGCCCCCTGGACTTTTGGTTCTGCAGCGATGAGTACCAGCAGAATTCAGCCTGACGGGTTTTCCCAGACTGCCACATGATGATAAAAGCCAGTATTAATATTAAAGTGTACAGAATTACTAATAAGTGTAATAGTTATATAAGGACTACAATCAACAGGTTTGAGGGTTTTTTTTTGTTTGTTTTTTTTTCATCTTGGGAAGAATGTGTGTTTTTGATGGTGCTGACCGTTACTGTAGGTGCGTCGAGCAATCTCCCACAGCACCAAGCCAAACGCCCAGATGTCCACTCTCTTATAGGCGTCAAAGCAGTCCATCTGAATCGTCTCATCCAGCACCTCGGGGGCCATGTAGCGCTTGGTGCCTACTTTGGGGTTGTTACCTACGTCAAGTTGATTGTCTGCTTGTGTGTGAGTGACGGCCAGACCTGAAAAGAAAAGACCGGGGGAAAAAATAAATAAATAAAATCGAACCTTCAGATCAAAGTTAACGAATTATTACCGAATATTAAATTTAATCTTGCATCTTAATAATAATACCGAGGTCAGCAATGCAGCAGCGCATGTCCTTCTTCACCAGGATGTTTTTGCTCTTGAGGTCGCGGTGGGCGATGGCCGGCTTGCCCTCTGTGCCCAGGATCTCGGCGTGCAGGTGCACCAGGCCGCTGGCCACCGAGGCGGCCATGTTCAGGGCGTCAGGCGCAGACACGGCAGTGCGCTGCAGGTAATCGTACAGCGAGCCGTGCTCGTGGTAGTGTGTGATCAGCCACAGCTGCGTGCTTGAGTTGCGGGACGTCATGTCTGACGCCATGAACCCTGAGGAGACACGGTCACAGTCACCATCTCAGACTTCAAACTACACGCAGCAGGTGGAATTCAACACGTTACAGGGCTTCAGATGACTGTTTCATGCTTGGATTGGATTCTGCAAATGCAAATTCTTTCTACTGTACAGTGCTGAGACCAACACGGTCGAATTTGCGTATAATACTTTTCATCCATTAGAGATGGAGAGATACATGAGGGGAAAAAAAAAAAAAGTATTTCTCACCTAATATATTTTCATGCCGTAACAGAACCGTGTTGTAGATTTCTGTTTCCCGAAACCATGACTTCTCGTCCCTGGAGGAGAAAATTTTCACGGCTACGTTTTCTCCCTGCCACTGTCCTCTCCACACCTCTCCATACCGCCCTTTCCCTGGGAGAGGAACGTATCTGTAATCATCTCTAGCTCCGGATAAGATTCGTCAGAAAACGGCGATTTCAAAGGAGCCAACGGAGCTGTAATATATCATAACTATTTCACATTAGCTCTGTAACTCTGGCATGTTCTCGAATGTCGAATACCAGCTAATATGACTAGCCATAGTTTAAAGGGAACAGTGTGTGCATGGCTGTGTTTACACCCAGTCATTTAAAATCCTAAAATGATTTTAACCGTGTTGTGTTTAACTACACGTGTGCTAACTTGCATGTCGCCAGACTGGAATTAATCACGCTAATATGCAAATCGGCTCAAAATCAAAACACTTGACCTCCCCATTCTTGTGTTGTTTTTACTTATTATGCAAAACAGAGATCACGCATTAGAAACTGAACTACTGCGTGGCATTTTTAATTTCCTTCAAAGTACTAAATGGTGCGTTCATGCGCTATAATGCTCGAGGAGGGATTCTTTGTGGATGTTTTATCTAAGAAGCGTCTCGGACCTGATGAGTTGGTTTGAGCGATCAGATTTAAATGCCTTTAAATGACGCTCAGAGACACAAAACAAACAGCTGGAAAAACAGCTGGCTTCGACTAGGTCATGTGTTTTCTCAGTGGTCTTACCAACACACTCCACCAGGCTGATCTGGCGCGCTACCGTCCTCTGCACCAGGAACGGCAGGCCTGAGCCGCTGCCCGAGGTGCAGGAATGATCCAGCATGTCCTGAACAGCAAAAATGAGGAAAAAAAAAAAAATCATTTAATGAATTAAAGCAACAGAATTTAATGAATACGAATGCAACAAAAGACCCGGACATTTTAGGTGTGTTTTAGGAGTAACACACGCATGTAATCATGAACTTATGAAGATTTCTGGACAGTATCCCTCAAGCAGGCTTAATCTGGCTGCCTCTACAAGGAGGTTATCACTTAACAATGAGTATTAAATATGATTAAACGCGAAGTTATGATTATTATAGCACAGGCAGTGTGTGTACCGCCAGGGTGCTGTCGCCCACGTTGGAGGCGATGAGGCCGTCGATGGCGCCCTGCTCCGTGTCGAACTCGTGCAGACGCTCCAGCCGGCGTGGGTGCAGACGCCAGCACACGGGCGCGGCCAGCATGGCGAGCAGCGCCAACACGGCGAAAGGAACCAGGACCAGCAGGACCAGCAGTACCAGAGTCTTCGCACTGTACCACATGGGTTCTTCCTCTGGATCTGCACCGGGAAGAGAAAGAATACAGTTTTAACTTTTTATTTACTACAACCAGCCGGGTCAGGACACCAGAATTACTGGCACCTGCGAAGAGAATCAGTGAAAATTACTGAATAAAATTCAGTTCAAAATTTAACTTCGGAAACTAAATCACATGTAAGGCAAAATTACGACATAGTTAGTATTTATTCATATATTAAAAAAAACGAGAGAGAGAGAAAAGTTTTTTTTTTTTTTTTTTTTTTAAAGTTTCTTCAATGATGATTGCATAATTTCTAATTATTTAATAATCATTCTAAAGAGAAACTTTCAGAGAAACTATTCAGTTTCTCTCTCTCTCTCTCTTTTTTTTTTTTTTAAAGTATGGAGCAAAAGTATTGACACCCTGACTCATTTTGAGTGACTAGATGCCCCTCCTCCCTCATTGTGTTGTTTTTTTAATAAATAAATACTAGCTATGTCGTAATTTTGCCTTACATGTGATTTAGTTTCCGTAGTTCTGACTGCTCACTGTTTCCTATAGCACTGTGTCATAAGTACCCGATGTATCCTCTTTACTCCTGAGCAGCAGCTGAATCAGCGAGTCCACCGAGGTGTTGGCGTTGCACATGGGCTGAGCGCAGCATTCTATCACGTGACTGGCCGAAGGAGAAGCCAAGCAGGTCAGACTCCTGCTGTCGGGGCCAATCAGGCAGCCGCGGTGGAACGAGGGCTCGCCGTCTCTGACGGTCACGGAGGAATAGCACTGATCGCCTTTACACTGCTGCGCCATGCAGTCTCTGCCCATGCACACACACTCGATGGAGCCATCTACACACACACACACACACACACACACACACACACAGAGGAAATGATCCTGACTGTAATGACGCAAACGCTTATCTATAAATCCCTTCGTTTTCTTAGTTCTGTTTACCACTTAGCAATACGTATAACAATCCAATTACCCAATGCATTAATCATCTTTATCTCAATTTTTTTTTTTTTTTTTTAGCTTATATAGATCCCAGATCCCCTGTTTTCTAAGCATGTGTGTGTACAGGTACAAATGTAAACTCAATAGGGACTAAAATCAGCTTTTAGATTCTCGTTTCATTTCCTCCATCACAAGTCGGCTAACTAGTTTACAGATTAAAGACTTCAATCGCAGTATTATCCACAACTGGTGAGACACTTTCAAAAATATCAGCCTCAGGAACTAGACTTCAAAACAAAGTAAGTAAAAGCTGTTGTCTCTGTGTGTATTTCCATGAGCTTTTGTATCAAAATGTCTCCATTTTGAATGAATGAAATCCATTTAAGGAAATTAGAATCATTTATATATGTTTTGTTTAAAATGTCACTTTATACTGCTTGGTTGGTTGGGACTCTTCCTTGGATGAAAGCGTCGTGCCGAATGAAAAACAGAATGCAAATGTACGTAAAATACAATCTACAACGTGACAAAAACACAACCGGGGCCAATTCGTAGCCTCGGATAGCGATGTGGAAGTGTTTGTACCTTCAGCTAACGTCTGCAACGCCTGGAGCAGCACGAGGAAAAGGACTCTGGTGCAGCGATGACCCATTTGGTTCACTGCACTGAAAAAGACAGACGCAGAGTCAGAGATGATCTGAATTAAGAGGCTATGGAGAATGAGGCATGAGCCAGAAAAGGCAATTCCTTAGTGACGTGCTTGTGAGTGAAAATTCCATGTACTTGTCAAGAAAAACAATAACGTAAAAACAAGAATGATGTATTTTACTGAATATTGGTTGTACTTTAAAGACTCTATTCCTCCGATTGTGTAGAGTGGAGCCTGTGTATTCTCTTACAATAAAACATTAGAGCAAAATCATGAGCCAGTGTCTGTCTGATTATTTTAGGAGTTAATCCGTCCTCCATTTTACCGCACGAGTGAATACGGCAAAGGATTAACGCATCGACACCTTGGAAATTTTTTTCTTTTGTTGGTAAAATAAGTTAACGTAACGTGATGTGCATCAATTTAAAAGGCAACAAATGAAATGAATCGACGGAACAATCGTACAATTAAAATAATTAATTATAACTCGATTAATATTGGAAAAGGACAGAAATAATAATTTATATTCTTTAAACTGATGTGTAAACAAGCTAGCAAGGCGATTTGTACGGAACTGACATTTAAGAGTCCTGCGCTACGTCGTCGTCATTCACGCCGATTCAGAATGAACGAAGTTGGTCACGTATCGAGGCTAATAAATCGAATCATAACGTGTCGTAGCAGATTCAGTGGCATCGTCAAACCGTTTCCTATCGAATCATAAACTGAATGATTTTCATAAGTGTGAAGTTTTACGCTAAAATACTGCGTAACATTAAAAACTCTGTTATGCAAAAAAAAAAAAAAAAAAAAAACAACGAGAGAAGGGGAAAAAAGCACCACAAAGTGCACAATTCTGACATTTTGTTCGTCCTGTTTACGTGCGTTAGGCCGTTTTTACCAGCAGCATCAGTACATCAGTAGATTCTGTTTCCACCACTGTGACCGTCATCTTTATCCTCTTTACATTTCTGCTTTAAAGCTTTTCATTTTACGCCGCAGTTTAACACTCGAGTAGTTTCCGTTTCCGGTTTATTTCGATCATTTAAATATATTACGCAAGTTACTCGAAGCTGATAATGAGAACTGGGGCTGCACAATATATCAACAACAAGACCAAGATGTTTTTTTTTTTTTTTTTTTTGTTTTTTCCCCTCTCAAGACTGAACGTACACACAAATCCGATTTCTTCAAATCTAACCCGAGTCACGGTTACAAATCCGAACCATGAAGATCGATCCAATCTGAGCAAAAGTCAGAATTGTGCCATGAAGCTTGCAACGTGAACGTGACTCGTATCGGATTTGAAAAAGAAAAAAAAAAAACTATCCGAATTGTTTCCACGTTCACAACAATAACCGAGCAGAAGTCTGAGGGGGAAAAAAAAATCTGAATTAGTTGTTAATGTAAACACAGCTTTTTTTTTTTTTTTTTTATACAGAATGTACGCAAAACTAAAATATCTGCATTAAAGCGGAGTTTATTGTACATGAGCCAATTTTTGAGTCGGATTCAAGGATCAGCATCTTCACCATCATGCAGATGAAATTTCTGTTCTTGACTCTGAACGTTAAAGATTATTATTATAATAAAGATATGAGATCACTGAGGAAGGTGCCTCTTAGAAACCACGGCTTTAGGACCAACAGTTTTGTGCAGTTTCAAGTCTCCATCAGTGAACTTCAACAAAACAGACTTCATATGAAAACTATAATGAATCTCCTGGTTACACAATTGATCATGTAGAACACAGTTATAGAAGACAAATGATTTGTAATTGGACGATCTGGTGTCACTCAGATGACGAAGGAGTTCCCTTTCGGGTCATGATGTCTCAGGGAGTTTTTCCTTGCCGCTGTCGCCTCTGGCTTTGCTTATTAGGGATAAATTTATATAAATGTATTCATTTAAAATGGATATTTTTACTGTAAAGCTGCTTTGTGACAATGTCAAATAGAATAAAGTTGAATTTTTAAGTTTTTTCCTAGAAAACTTGAAAGTGCAAATCCACAATTATACGATAAACAACAACTACTAATAATAATAATAATAGTAATGATAATAATAATGATGATGATAATAATAATAAATGATTTACTTACTTGTACAAACCCTGCTGTGATTCTTAACTCTGTCTTTAAACCCTGAACCCACAGCCAGTCATCTCTCCAGAGCAGACATCTTCCTGAAAACCAGGAGGAATAAAAACACAGATTTGAGCTGTTTGCCTTTATTTTGTCCACATTTTTTAGCCTGCTCGTGTTTACTTGGCTAAATCTAGCTAGCTAGCCATCTAACAAATGCTGAGGAAAAAAAATACATCTATACATATACCTATATAATAGAAATATTTCCTTTAACAACTCCCTTCCACAGGTTATCACTCAGCACTGTGGGTTTAATAAACATGCTAACTAGCAAGATGCTAACATGATTCAAATGCTTAGCTAAGTTATGTTAGCTTAGCTGGCTAAAAACAAACCTCGTATATTGTAATAGTTATGGTTTGCTAGCTGAAATAGTTAATAAAAATATCACACTACGATGTAAACTGTTAGCTACCAGCATTAACAACACCACCACCAACAACAAAAATAAATAATAAAACTATTCATTGCTAGCAACATTAACTAAACCAGCCGAGGGTTGAATTCCAAATCACTCCCTGCGCACTATGTAGTGCACTACGCACTAAGGGATTCGCCGCTATCGCATCGCCTATGTAGTTCACTTGTACACTACGTAGGCAGGTATTTGGGATACAGCCAACGTTGCGCCCTAGATAGCTTAGCTGCACGTTTCGCAAGCGGTCTAAGAAAGAGACGTACGAGCTTCACGTCAGATTAGCTAGTAAAATAAATATATTCGTAATTAAATCGCAAATTTTGTGCTCTTTTTTATTTTTTTTAAAGGCTGTTAGCTCTTACTTGACTTGGCTGTTGGCAAACACAGCAGATGGAGCGCCACCCACCCGGTGTGAAGCAGAGTGCGGGCTCCCCTACTGGTCACCCGCGGAACTGCAGCTTCCCCATTAGCGAGGCGACGTTCATCAAGGAGTCGGTTCTTTGAGTCGGTTCTTTGAATCGACTCTTTTAGGTGAGTGTTGAGAGTCGACTCGCATTTAAGAGCCGTTTGTTTTTTCGACAGTGTCGGTTCTTTGAGCCGAATCTTATAGGTGTTCATTGAGAGTCGACTCGCATGCAGTGTAATTTCTAGGATAATTATTAGAGTAAGTTATAAAAAATAAATAAATAAATAAATAAATAAAATACATGGACATGCTGTTATAGGAAAAAACAAACGATTATTAGTAGCGTGATTATTTTCCTATAACAGCATTACCCAAAGTGTTTTATTCCACTTATACCACAACAAAATTTACCAAAATTACAAATAATTACAAATTATGATAATTACAATAATGAATTTTTATTCATATATGGTTACATTTAATATTTTGGAACATCCATCCATTTTTCTTCTTCTTTCTACTTTTTATCTTAATCTTTTTTTGTCTGATGGTTATTCTTCTTCTTCTTTTCTTTCGTTTATTTTCTTCTTATTTTTTCTTCTTGAAAAATTTCTTCTAATTCTTGGTCTTGTTTCTGATTCATTCCTTCTTCTTCTTCTTTTCGTTTCTTTAATACATAATCAGTGTATAAACTCCTTATATTTCTTACTTTGCAGAAACAATGCGTATCTATACACAGTATAGGGCCCAACAATACGAACATAGAATGTTTAAAGTGTAGAAAAACACGTATTTGTTCTGTTTTAATCTGCATTGTGTAATTACAGCTAAATGTTCTGCTGCATGTCTTTATTAGCATAATTTAGATAGAACGCTTTGATCATTTGATGAAATAAACGTGCAGCTAGTGTAGCAGAGGTCGCACTAACATCGCAAGGCATTAATAATAATAAGTCTGGAACTAAGTTGTCCTGAAATTAGAGCTGTCATATCGCTAGCTGCTTTATGTTTCACATGTGAGTGGTTTATCATTGGCGCTGATGGAGTCAGTTGCGCTACATGCTAGCTAAATAAAAAAAAAAGTTGACCAGGGTAAAGTATGGCAAAAAAAACTGCACACATTCTCCAGAGTTCTGATTTATTCGGAAATGTATTTGGGAAAATGTGGTGCACTGTCGAAGGTATAATATAATACAATATAATGTAATATAATATAATATAATATAATATAACCCCCTCTGTTTCTCAGTGGTCAGCCCCCCCAAAAATGCAATCTCCTACGACTCGTGCCTCTTTTAATAACCCATTGATTATAGGGTAGGCAACAAGGGAATTAGGAAGTAGATCTGGTATCGAGTGGCCTACATGCCTCTTCAAGCAGTCTTGTTGCATGGACAAAAGAATCTGCTGTGCCTCTCCTCTCTATCGGTAATCTCAATCAAACCTGGCTCGCTCCTGAGCCAGACTTTTAATCCCCAGAAGGCTTTAGTGACCATCCACAAAAAGCCATTGTGCCTAGCTTAATTATAACCCCTGCTATGACCTGACCGGGGGAGGTGAAGTGTGCAAAAATGCTGCATGCCATCGGCTCTCAGAGGATCGAAAGAGAAACACTAGACCGCTAAGTGGAAAATGACCACCCAATGTTAGCTAATGGAACAGCTCGCCTCTTGTCCAGCTCCTGCTTCAGCTTTCTGGGTGCTGGGAGAAAGTGGCAATGTGAGCCTTCAGAGCTTTCTCTCTTTCTCTCTCTCTCTGAAAAAAAAAAAAAAGCTATGTTACTTCCCACAATACTTCTGCGAGCATTTGAGAGACTCTTCTGCTCGAAGGCAAGATGGAGCAAACAGCAGGACGCTTGGTTTTGGCTTTTCTCCTGGTTGCAATGGTCAGTGGGGCCACCATCCAAAGCAGTGAGTATTCAATAAATCAGTGCAAATAAGTGCGCATGTCACTTTCTCTGATTGTATGGGGAAGATATGGCACCAGAATGTCCATACTCGTAGATAAAATAACTGCTAGTGCTTTATTTTAGAGTATGGTAACTACACAACTATTTAATCTGTTACATAGCATCTGTTATGTAAGTTGGAACCTATAGGTGTGGACGTATAAGTGCTAGAAAGCAACAATTACTTGGACCTTATTGGATAAGTATGTGGTACAAGGAAGTTCTTACATGCTGATGAGAGAATGGCCAGACTGCTTCGCTCTGACAGGAAGGCTACAGTAACTCAAATAACCACTCTTTACAACCGTGATGAGCAGAAAAGCATCTCAGACACAGACAACACATTGAATTTTGAGGCGGATGAGCTACAACAGGAGAAAACCACATCGCGGTTCAGTCCTGTCAGCCAAGAACATGAATCTGAGGCTCCAGTGGGCGCGGACTCACCGAAACCGGACAGGAAGAAGAGCAGGCGAAGTCTTTCCGATCTTTAACTGTCTGTGAGCCATCTTCAGCCTCAGATTCTTGTCAAATTAAATCACTGTTTTGATTTCCATCTTCAATAGATTTACACGCAAACCAGTTTACACACCCGTACAAGTATTAGAGACGATCCATTACTAGAGATTAGCGTCTCATGAGAGCCGTATTTAGACATTATCTTTATTTTCTTCCAGATGAATATTGAATAATTATATAATATATTACAATAACTCATTTTAACTTTACTTACGTACTCCCTTATAGAAGCAGTTTGGTTACACTTAGCACACTTATCTTACTTTGAAGCATTATTCCCTGGAATTTTTTTCATATTTGTTGTTGTTCTTTTTTTTAAAGCATCATTTACTAAGTATTACATTATTACATATTAAATTCTCAGTAATTTAATAAAAAACTGCATTGTGGCTCTAAAACCTTGCAGTTTTTACACAAATTACCAAACAGCATGAACCAGAAACATACTAGAATACTATATTTCAGAGTATAAAGTGCTGCAAAATTAATAATGACTACCATCATTTTCTTTTGCACGAAAGTTTAATAATTATATAACACTAAAATCCCTTTACTCACAGAAGCAGTTTGGCCGTTCTCACTACTGTTTAAAAATATTTCACTTAGATATTCAACATAAAAAGTTTTCACCAAGTATTATTTAATTAGTACTACATTATCTAGTATCTATTATCTATTAAATTCAGTAGTTATTGCATTGAGGCTCCAAATGCTGTTGTCCAAAACCTTGCAGTTTTCAGCCAAATTATCAAAATCTAATGTAGAATATGTACCAGAAATGATTTACACGGTAAGTTCTATCCTAATACCTTAATATTTTACGTTAAGGTAATTATACAGTTATGAAAAAAAGACTAGCAGTTTCTTTCGAATGCTGAATAATAATATAAAGTTATAATCACACATTTTTACAACTTTACTTACATACTCTACTACAGAAACAGATTATTACCTTTATGTTGAATTATACCTAATATTTTTCATATTACTTATTTTTTTACTTAGATATTCAACTTGCATAGTATGCACTAAGTACTACATTATTAGCTTGTAAATTCTCAGTAATTACTGCATTGCTCTCATATAATATACATTTACTATGTGCTTTGAAATCCAATATGGAAAAGTATGAAATTACTTACCTAGTAAATACTAGATTTTACAATATGGTAAGTACAAAGTGCTGCAAAAAAAGAGAGAAAATATCATTATTTACTTTTGCTTGACTGTTGAATAATTATATTGAATAATTCAGTTTTAGTTTTTCAGTTCAGTTTAGTAGTACTTACTACTTTTATGTTACTTCTGAGGATTGAACTATACCTGGCATTTTTTCATGTTGCTTATTGTTTACTTAAATATTCAACTTGTAAAGTATGCACTAAGTATTATTTACTAAGTACTACATTTATATCTATTAAATTCAGTAACGAGTGTATTGTGGCTTTAAGCACTGTTGTTCAAAACCTTGAAGTTTTCACATAAATGAACAAAATCCAATATGCAATGTATACCATGTACCAGAAATTACTTAATACTTATATACTATATTTTACAGTATGGGAAGTATAAAGTGCTGCAAAAGTGGATCGTGACTATTTTTATTTTCTTTCAGATGAATTTTGGATATTTATATAACATTATAATTACACATTTTACCTTTACTCATGTACTCTGTTATGGAAGTAGTTTGGTTATTCATTATGTGTTGTAGAATCCCTTGCGTTTTTATATTATATATATATATATATTTTTTTTTTACATATTCAGCTTGGAAAGTATACACAGAGCATTATTTACTAAGAACTTCATTATTATCTACTACATTCTCAGTAATTAATTGCAAGACCAGCAGTTTTTACATAATTTACCTCCACTAAATGCGTAAAAATCCAATATGGAGAAGTATGAAATTACATCGTAGCTACTATCCACTTTGCAGTAACTCTACAGTAAGTCCGTTTCGTATCAAATATACGAAGTGCTGCGATAAAAGAAAAAAGATGTGAAATGTGAAAAGTCCTCACAGAGTATTATTTACTAAGTAAGGCAAGGTAAGCGAAGGTAGAGGAAAGCAAGGCAAACTTTCATCCAAGGCCATTTCAGAGGCTTTACAACTAAAACGAACAAATATTTCAATAAGAGACGTGAGAAGAGAGAAAATAATAGAAAATAGAACAACGATTCAATCGAATCAAAGTTAAGTATGAAATACGTAGAATAAAAAGAGCAGTGATAAATGTTTTATGTAAGAGTGAGAAAGTGCAAGACTGTCCCTGAGAAATAAACTCTCAAGCTTAACTGTACGTTTAATGGAAAAGGAACTTTTATGATTGTATTTACATTCAGTACGACTAACTGACTAGTTCATAATGACATAATGAGAGCTTCTAGGTTTATATTTCTGTCCAAAACTGGCAATTTACTGTGTGCTTTAACATCCAATATGGCAAGTATGCACCAGAAATTGCTTACATAATAGGAAATTATATTTGTATTTGAATATGGCAAGTTTTTTTTTGTCCTAAGGCTTGGGAGTAGATTTCTCTTCACTCTTATATGAGTGTAAAGCTGCTTGGCTTCTTTTTACACAGTCACTTGGTGCGCAATTTCCGAGATAGAGGAGCAGAAGTGTTTGGATCTGGCCGGAAACATCGCGTTACGGAACATCCGCGGGAAGCTGCAGTGTGTGCGGGGTCACAGTGCTACAGACTGCATGCAGAGGATTAAGGTGGGAAACTGAAAGGTTATTTTGCTGTTGTAGGAAAACGATTAAGGACGTGGTGGTGTGATGTGACCTGGTACGAGGCAGACTTACTCTTGATTATTTTCCTGTAACAGCATGTCCTAAAGTATTTAATTCCTCTTAGACACCACAGAAATTTGTCAATGATTGTGATAATTTTTTTTAGCTGATTTAATAACATTGTGCTGTTTTTTTTATCCATTTATTGTTGCTTGCAATGTTGTGGAATGTCTAAAAAACAAGTAATCAACTGTGTGAAGTGTGAATGAAAGTAATTTTCACATCATAATAAATGCTGAATCCATTTTTTTCAGCTTTGTCATTAAAGTGACGGAACAACATGTCAACAACATGACGGAAATTAAACGCTGCTTTTTATTTTTTTTTGATGCCTTTAAACAGAACGGCACAGCCGACGCTGCCTCCATGTTTCCTGACGAGATCTACACCGCCGGCATTTGTTACGGGTTAGACGTCGCGGTAGGAGAATCACACAACGGAATAGGTTAGCACTGTTTCATATTTATTACAGCATACATACATACATACATATAGGCAAGTGCAAAAGTTTGTGCACCTCTAGGACAAATTTAACAAAATCTTTTTTTGAGTGTTGCGTTCGTTATTCTTCACTATCACAAGTAACAAAATAGTGTTCACATATTAATAAGGAAAAACTCAGATTTCAAAAGTTAGCATCCCCCTTTCTGAAGGTGATAAATGTTCTCCAAGATCTTGTAGTTCCTCACCTCACATTAAATAACTATGTATAACTAACTAACTTACTATATATTATATATATAACTAATTTTCTATCCTCTGTACAGCTTTTTGAGCTTCTATCCAACATTTTTCCTTACATATCTGTTCTAATGGTTCTCTTCAAATAAAGTCTGGAGGTCGGGAGGTTCAAAATATTTTTTTGGTTGATTTTACCTTAAGTTTTGGATTTATCTATCTATCTATCTATCTATCTATCTATCTATCTATCTATCTATCTATCTATCTATTTATCAATCATAGCTGGTTTATTTTATGTTTTATTGTTTTGTGTATTTCTAGATTATTTATTTCTTTGTCACAAAAAGATGATTTTATAGCTAAATTGTAAAATAGAGCTATGTTCTCTCTGTCTCTCTCTCTCTCTCTCTCTCTCTCTCTCTCTCTCTCTCTCTGTCTCTCTGTCTCTCTTTTTCTTTTCTTTAAATTTAATAACCATGATGCAAACTTTTGTACTCAGCTTTATAGCAGGGTTCAGAAATCTGGGTGAATTGCCAGTTTTGTTTTTAAATGATCAATTATTGAAAACCAACACACGTTTTTTTTAAAAATATAATTGATTTGTTTCTAAACTGAAATTACAGATTTGTATCTAAATTGTGAAATAAACTCACACTCTCCAAAAAAAAAACATGGGCAATGCAAACTTTTGCACTCAGCTGTATAACAGAGTCTGAAAATCTAAGTGAACTGACAAACTGGAAGCCAATACATGTTTTTTTTTTATTGTATTGCTGTTTAATATTCAGTATCAGTATTATGATAATAACAAAAGTCTCTGTATCAGAATAAATTTATCTGCATATCATATTTATTTTTTTATATCATACATTTTATTAAAATGATATCACAAAAGTGATGAACGATCAATCTATATAATAAACTTTGTTACTTTTATACTTTTACTTTTTAAATAAATTGGACAAAATTCTATTAGCTTTTCATTCTTGATGAAATTCTTCATTTTTAATATTTAGCTTTTAATACAGAAGTTTGACTTGAAACTCAGTTTGATGCCTTTAACGTTGCTTCTGAGTGTCTGTACGACGGCTGCTTGTTCCTCTCGCTGTCCCTCAGATGGCATTAATTACTACGTGGTGGCGTTGGCGCGCAGGTCCTCGGGCGACCTGTCCCTGCTGGAGATGCACGAGCGCAGTTCGTGCCACCCGGGAATCCGCACCACCGTGGGCTGGACGGTGCCGATCGGCTTCCTGGTCAACACGTCGCAGATCAGCGTGGACGAGCAGTGCAACTTCCCTCATGGTGAGTGGCAGAACATTAAACACTGCAGGTCAATTAAACAAAAAAAAAAAAAAAAAAAAAAAATCTCATTATTCATTCTCTTCCTGATGGCTGATATTCTTACAAGAATTTTTTATATTTTACATTTATTTAATCAAGTGAGGCTTCCTGTAATTACATACGCATAAATTTGCATAGTTAATAAAAAAAAAAAGAAAAGTTTGTTCTAAAATAATGCGTTTATTGTTTAATCAAGAAATTTCCATGCAATTTTATAAGAACAGTTGTTTAAAATATCATTTTCAGTATAAAATCTTATACTGAAAATGATATTTTAAACAACTGTTATTATAAAACTATAAATCTGACAATAATTAACATTTCAGGAAATCCTTCTGTAATTAACTTCTAATTATGAACAGGAATGAACATTTCATGGATGGTTGGAGGTCATCTAGAAACTGAGATTTTTGGTTCGGAAAATGATTCTGAGGAAAATTAGTTTAAAACAAACGTGACTGCATGTGTTTCCTCTCAGGTTGTCATGGTTTGTAGGGTTTATAAAAGAAATTGACATTGTAAATCATAATGACACATAAACCAAGAAGCAAGAATATATATATATATATATATATAATATGATGTAGTTATGAAGTGGGCGGAGCTTGTTCAGAGTTGCTACGTTTCATATAATGCGGTGGACAAAAACTGTGAAATAAATGTTTCTCTGTTGGGTTTTGATACTTTTATTGCTAGAAAAAAAGATGTGTTTAAGAAAGTACAGACATGTTATGGATACAAGTTATCAAAAAAAAAAAAAAAATCTGAAAAATAACTGACCTAAATTGCTGTTTGTTCGTGTAGCTTGTTTTTGTATACTTTTTGTACATTTTTATGTACGATACAGTAAGGAATATATGTTTTCTAATACAAAACTAACTCAGTATGATACCCAAAGTGAGCTACTGTTTCTTTACCTAGTAGCTGAAAAATAATCCCAAATAAGACAAATAACTCAAATATATTAGTAGAAAACGTTTCAGAAAGTTATAGAAGGTTGATTTTCAAATTATAAGATATTTGAAATTTGAATTTCACTACTGTAGAACTTTTCAAGCTTCTACATTTAATTATCAAAGTATACACACAATATACTGTTCATATATATATATATATATATATATATATATATATATATATATATATATATATATATATATATATGTATATGTAGTGTGTGTGTGTGTAAAGGAATGTTTTCGTCTCTTTATTGGCAAAAAAGATTTGAAAAACTGAAAGAGAGTTAGGATTAGGATTAGGTGTAGGTGTAGCATTACTGAGCTTCACTATCACACGAGTCAGATTAAATACACTACAAAGCTAGAGTTACAACTGTGTGTGTGTGTGTGTGTGTTAAGTGACTTTAACACTCCTTCTCCCATAGCGGTGGGAGATTTCTTCGGCTATAGCTGTGTCCCAGGGGCAAAAGACCCGGAGCATGACCCCAAAGGCAACAATCCCAGAAACCTTTGCGAGGCCTGCATAGGTGATGAGAACGACCGGCACATCTGTGCCAACAACCCTCGGGAACGGCACTACGGGGAAGCAGGAGCTCTCAGGTACACTGTGTGTTTCTGTTTGTGTGATTTGCAAGGATCAAAATGTCCTGAATATGTGACTGGAAAAAGAAGTGATGATGGTGAGAGGTATTTTAAAACCATGTTACCTGTTACACCACTAATTGACATGGAAGAATAAACTTTGCGTCGCTTAGTGTTCTGTAACTTGCAGATGCGTGGCCGAGAACCTCGGAGACGTGGCCTTTGTGAAACACACCACTGTCTTTGACAACCTCAATGGTATGCTGATTTGTTTAACCCTTCTTTTTGATCCAAATGCAAAAAAACGTATGTCTGATTAGTGTTTCTATTGATCCGATTTAAGACAAATCACTCTTGATCGTCATTATTTTTGTGTCTAGTCTGTCTTTGTTATGTGGAATATATTCCATGATTGGGGCGCTAGTTAGCCTTTGTAACTTTCAAAACACAAAAAAAATTGTTTTCAATATCGAATCCAAGAAAACATTCCTTTAACCCTTCAAAAAAATGTGTTAACTGCTGAAAATGGCTGCATTTTGTTCTTAAATGAGTAATAGGGAGAGTTTTTTAAGCACGTAATTAACTAGCATCCATGCTAAAGGCGTTAAAGACTTTCTAATGATTTACTTAATTTATTTTATTATTATTTATTAATAATTTTACTAAGTCTATAATTTGAGTAATGGGGTTCATCACAATATCATTGAAAATACAGAAGAAAAATGCCAGAACTTCCTTTTCTTCTTCTCATGATCTTCAGGAAATGTGGATGATGCAACGTCCTGTTGATCATGTGACTTTTGGAATATTCCAAATAGTTCCTAGGGGTGAATGTGTTCAGGTAACAGGGTTGAGTGAATGTTTTAGGACTAACATGCACATTGTTCATAACCTGTAATGGACACAAAATGGCGTCCCAGTCATGGAATCATGGAATAATGGTCTGTTTAACATCCACGTCAGGCTAATCTGAGTGTTTAGCATGCTAGCTGTTATTAATCTATACCTAAGTGCAATTATGGTGACAGTAGTGTGTTTTTTTGTTTATCTGTGTACACTGTCAATCTTTTAAGCTTAGTAGAATGAGTAGAAGACTTTATTACTTGGGATATGTCCTGAATACGTGACAGCACCAGGAATACGCCCCGTGAACCACCCCAAAATTCAACCTTCAACCTGATGTGAACCAGCAGGGGGCAGTATTTTATAACATTGTAGCTCTTGGTGCTGAGAAAAATGAGTCCAGGTGTCTCGCTAATGAGCCTCGCTAAACCATGCCTGCCTATTTCAAGCATCATCCATGCTGTGAATTCTGATCTGACTCATGTTTTGGAGCAGATCGGCGATCTCAGTCGCATGGATCTTCAGCATTTACAAGGGAGATTTGTCATGCAAATCATAATCAACATATTTCAAGCTCTGGAAGGAGCCTCTTCTGGGAATAGTAACTAATAATAATGTTTAAACCACAGCACTGTTGACTTCTTCAATCTGATTGGACAGAAGGTGTTGCTTTTTTTTTTTTTTTTTTTTTTTTAAAACAGCAGCAGACTGTAATTCTGGCTGTTATTCAAATCATTTATATTTTAATATTTATAATAATGTGCTTGTTCTAATATGTTATAGTTACTATAGTAACAATCATTCACCAGAACTAAGCCTAATAATATATAAAAAAAAAAAAAACACATGTTTTTATTTAAGAGACAAAAAACATATTGTTGATATGAAGTTTCTCCAAGGAGATGTTTATGGAGCTGATGGAAGGAGTCTCCAGTGTGAGCATAGTGTCTTGTCTCACACCCAGGTTGCTTTACAGGATATACCTCAAATAGGACACATAAATTTTGTTTGTGGGTTTTAAGATCTGATGATCCAAATTTTAAGACCTGATGATCTATGTGTAAGGTAAGAACCAGGAATCATGGGCTCTGGACATAGAGATGGAGGACCTGAAGCTACTGTGCCCAGATGGAGGTGAAGCGCCTCCCTCTGAACACGCGCGATGCCACCTGGCCGTGGTGCCCGCCAACGCCGTGGTGGTGCGCCTGGAGGATAAATGCCGCGTTTACAAGTTCCTGGAACGTGTTCAGGTCAGTGCTTTGTGCCAGCTGGCACACACTCTCAGTCAGTGAGAGGAAAAGTACTGGTATTCTTCCATGGAATAATTTCAGATGCCTTCAGAGAAGGAGAATTAAATGCTTGTAGTTATCTTTAATGCTCTAATGCAAAAAAAAAAAAAAAAAATCACGGTCCATTACACACCAAGTGATGAAAGACACAATCATCTCCTGTCGAAAGCTGATAACAGATGTGTACAGGGTTTAAATAATTCAAATGACATAAATTTGACATTGATTCAAGAAATAAGCAGGCAGCCCTGTGATGAACTGTATTTTCATTCATGTCCAAGTAATTACGACTAGTACTATATACTAATATACTGGACAAAACAATATACTAAACTGCTATTAGATGTTTATTTTGATGCTCACCATCTTCTCATTCACATTAATATCATCATCATATTAGTCTTTTTTATTTTTGCTTGTCTCATGCTTAAATTTTGTATCATATTATATTTGACAAAACACTATTTCCTCCTTTAGTCTGCATTTTCTATCCCTGATTTTTTTCATGCGCGTTTAAAGATGGTGGTCTAGACACTAATGAGAAACCCCATCTTGGACATTTCTACTGAAGGAAAATCTGGCAACCTCGGAAGCGTGAACTTCACATAGGCTAGGTATTTTGCATAAGCAGCTGCGTAACCTGACTCTGAATATGTGTAACTTTCCATGCATAAATATTGACATTACTTTAGAACCTAACTAGCCGTTGTAAGAAAGTGCAGCACATGTCAAAATCCACTTCTTATAATTCATATAGAATTGATTTATTATTTATTGTTATTTATTTTGACCGCGTTCCTTTGCTCAGCATTTTTTACTCAATGCCTGATTTGTGCCCTTTCGTCCAGAATGCGTTCGCCAATGCCACGCAGGGTTTCTCGCTCTTTAGCTCGGTGGCGTACGGACAGCCTGACGTCATGTTCAGTGACTCGACTCTGAAGCTGATGAGGGTGATGGGAACTTACCAGTCCTGGCTGGGACACAGTTACACCACCATGCTTCAGGCATTCGAGTGTGAAGGTAACCTGAGTAAGATTATCATGTCACACTATGGATCAGAGTTTGAGTTGTAAATGATATGCTTCGTTACTGTGACATAAACAACATGTATTTCATAACCATGCTTCATGTGTGCCAGTGAGAAAAAAACTCTAGGCTACAAATGTATTTGAATGCTAATATAATGCACTAATCTCATGCTTATTTAAATGTCAGGACTTTATGGTATCACACGAAGTGTTTGAATGCAAGGATAATGAACTTCCAGGTCTCACGTGTTGTAGTGTGATGGTATAGCATTAGTAGCAGCGTTGTTCTAGGGGTATAGATGATTCCCTGAGCAACACTACAAGCGTTTAGCTATTTGAAAAGACTATGCTACCACACTTCAGCCATTTGTTTACAAAAGTACAGAAATACGTATGAAATAATGTCACCCAGATGCAGGCGTTTGAGTATGATTAATTTCTGTCCTGAAAAATGTAATGCTATAAGTGGAAAAACATTCTATTAAAAATCTTCCATTCATATAAATTCTTCCACTGAACACTGATGATTACAGTGAAAAATGATGTAAGTAATGGCACCATCTATAAACTCACCACCAACATCTGGAGTAAGATTATAAGAGATAAAATAGTTGTACAAATGCTATCCATTCAGCCCTTTTCATTCTTGTCACATACACCATCTGTTACCACAGCGAAGTTGAGTTCTTGAATCTGATTGGTCAGAAGCAGCTCTGACAGTAGTTCCAGGTTCATATTAATGTACCCATTCAAATACATTATCGTTTCTATGGTAACAGGTAATTCACAGGGACTTGTATGAAGGACGCTCCACATAATCTAAGACTAATAAATAAATTATTAAAAAAAATGGTATTTTGCAATTAAAAAAGGTATAATCATTGACATGGTGAAGCTTAGAGATGTTTATCCAACATTTATGGAAGGAGTCTCCAGTGTCAGAAATAAAAGTGTAAGTGTAGAGACAAAACAAAGAGGCTGATGAAGATAAATCTAACTTAATTCTTAGAAGTTCCACAATATTAAACGTAACTGTAATTCGATAAAAAGTACAATTTGATGTTCTTTAATAAATAGAAAAAGCAATAATTGGCAAAATATTGTGGTATAAGAGGAATAAAACACTTCAGGACTTGCAGTTATAGGAAAATACTCAACTTCGATGTGGTAACAGTAACTCTGCTTTGTATCAGGCCATTGTTCATTATTTTCCTGTAACAACATTCCCCCCAATGTGTTTTATTCCATATTTAATATGTATTTATGATATTATTTTATACTTTATTTCAATTCCAGACTTACATTCCTTACCCTAAAAACTACATACAATAAATAAATAAAAAAAATAAATAAATCACTGCATTGACCTTCTCCTTCTCATCCACAGGCTTGTGCTGATGGGATTAAGACTCTCTCTTTCCCTCTTTCTCACCCTCTCCCTTCTTCTTCTCTCAGATATTCCTATTCCTATTCCTACCCACTTTGCCAGGTTCTCATTCCCAAGCTTCATGCTTTTCCTCCTCTCCTCTTTCCTCCATCTGCGACTTGCCGTACACATCCCACTGTATGCGCTATTCGATCTGCGATCTCACCGAGGACGAAGGCCGATGAGGTTGCCTCATGCTGTGAAGGGATTCATTCTATTGAGCCTATACTGTGTTAAATCCATGCAATTTGATACATATCCTGGGTTAATCAGGGGGTCCACTTAGTGGAGATGTTGCCCTTGCCCTCCGTGGCTTCATTGTACCCAAAGCTTAAATCACCTGATGAATTTAATTACATTTTAGAGTCTGGGGAAAAAAAAAAAGAAAAAAAAAGAATATGAATATGATTTGGGATCCATTGGTTTAGCATGCCACCATTATCCCAGGTTGTTCAACAGCTGAAAAGAGTGTTTAAGTTGGTAATAATGAAGGACTCAGATTTAAAATGTTAGATGGTCTCTTAGCAACAGCCACCTGAGCTTAGAGTTCAAGGCTTGTTTATCTCGCATAGACATCTTCTAGAAAATCTTTTATCGAAAACCGTTACCAAATCTCTTACCAAACTTCTCTCTGGAAAATGTTCTCCTGGTCACGTATACTCATCTCATTATGGAAGGATCTCAACACAGGTGCTCATACAATGCTGTCGTCAGGACTTGAACAATATTTCATGTAAATAGTCTTTTGTTTCTTTAATTTGTAGAGCAGATTTACATGAATAACCTATTATCAATAAAAAAAAATGTGAAAAAGTGAAATCTGACTAATAGCCCTGTTTACTCTTTTGCACATCAAAATATACATTTTTTTGTGAGTTTTATGCAGCAGTGGGAATGCGGCAATAATAAATCTCTGGCACAGATGAGCGTAGCTTATTCATGAGACGCTTTGCCGTGACAACACAAATGCATTATAAATGATAATGACATCTAATATAGGGTCCTAATGGATTGGTTTCAGCATGGCAACACAGCTAATGAACATTAGCGATTTTGATTCCGGGTTAATTAAGCATTTGTTGGCCACATGCAGCCTAATGACCTTGATGTCGACAGCACACGTATCTAATTATCATTCGACCATGTACTTTCTTGAACAGCCTATTTTTCACAGTTTAGCATTAATTATGTGCCATTATGCGACATTGCAATTAACCTTTTGCCCTCGGAGATGTCATAAGCGTATTGCTTTTTAAATGAAAGGCCATGTAAAACACCATTGGATTCAGTTATGCATTGTGAAAGCTAATCAGAGGACGTCAGACTATTTTTAACAAAAAAGGGATGTAAACAGATATCCTTAATTCCTTCAGTCTTCATTAATGAGCTTTCACTTCTACTGAGACTGTAGACTGTTATGTGCGTTGACACTACAGCACTGTTATATTCTCAATTGTGATTAAAAGAAAGTGAGAATTCATTTTCTATAACAGAGATTTCACGACAAGACAATGGATCAGGACTCGGAACAGGTGCACACATTAGGGAACAGCCCAGTTGTAGGACGAAGACGGAGATAGAAACAAAAACCAAAACAAAATCACGTCATGAAGTCTTACTTAATCCGTCTAATAAAGGCCAAAAAGAGAGAGAAAAAGAGAGACTGGTGAGAGAACGACTGTTTATAGCTGCTATAAGCAAGTAAGTGATAACAGGAACTTTGTGGATATTCTACAACATTAAATGTAACGATAAATGGATAAAAAGTATGACATGTCACTAATTAAGGAATGGAAAATCATAATTGACAAATTGCAGTTTTATAAGTAGAATAAAATAATTTGGGATGTGCTTGTAGCGTGTAGGCTGATGAAGCAGGATGCAATTGCGTAAACTCAGCATTTTTTAAATTAAGGGCAAACCAATAATTGTTGTCACAAACTGATAGCAAGGGTCAATAAACGTGAAGATAATGTCACAACAGGACAATCTTTAATCAGAATGAAAGAGTAGGTGCATGGAATTTGCATGGAAGAGGAAATAAAGGCTCAGTAATGCAGAGTAAACTCTACGAACAGGAGGGTATAAAAACTAAACTAATGCTGTGTTCAACAATTCCCAACCTCCAATTAAGAAAAACCAACTAAACCGCCCCCTCAACTTGCCCTCAACCCCGAGTTCAGCATATGATGTCATGTCAACATGGCCACTCACACCATCAACAGTAAATAAAATATCACTTCACTACTTTAAAAGAGCTTATAATAGTATTTACTTTAGCTCCAGCAACATAGACACATTAGTTGGTTAAATCTATATCGCTGACTGTACAGTTCGCTGTTTCGAGAAAGTAAATGCCTTATAAACTCATGATCACTCGTGTTAGCTAGCTAGATGGTCGCTAACAAACAACACGCATAGGAGCATAGGAACAGGTGCCCACATTAGGGAACAGACCAGTGACAGGACAAGAGCGGAGATAGAAACAAAAACCAAAACAAAAGCTCACGTTTAGTCAATTCTGTGAGTTAGACTATCTTTCAATGAGTCATATAACTGATTACATTACAGTTAAAGGAATGGATGGCTTTTTGTTAGCAAGAATAATGAGACCTACTCTCTCTATATGGTATCTCTCTACCTGTATCACTGACTAATTACTATAAATAACTATATTTGACATAAATAATATAAGTCTTAGAATTCTTCCTTACACACACCACACACACACACACACACATATACAGAAAGAACCTGCTGTGCTGCCTATAAGAGCTGCCTCGGTCCACTGAGCCAGCTGGCAACGGCACAAGTAAAGGGATTGAGGTCCCGGCAGAACCTGCTATGCCTTGATATAATCTTTCCTCGTCTGATCCTGCACAGCTTTTTGGACGGCACATAAACCCCGATTCGGGCCCCTTTCAGTCCCTGCGATCACGTTGCACTGACTTATCAGGGTCATGGTAGGTCAAACTAGCACAATACGTGCACACAGAGAAAGCTGTAGGCACTCAAGCATGGCACGAAGCACTCTGGGATTGAGCAGTCCCACTGGAATCATCCAAAGCTCATATGACCCACGTTTGGGAGGCTTGTGTTCAGGATTTTTCCACTTTCTTTTCTGGCTATACTATACAGCGCTGTGTCTCGTACATTGGAGAATAAGGATAGCCATGATTCAAGGAAGAAATTGTGTATGCTACAGTGTTTGCTCTTACTATGGTGGTACAGCGTCATTCTATCAGATAAAAGCCACCACAAATGTTTGCCATCGTCACTCCACAGTCCATTAGAGGTGCTTAATGTGCACATCTTCATATGGCACAGCAAATGAAGGTTCTGATTTACTCAGGCATAATTTAGATCATTTAACTTATTTATTATTTAGACTTTGACTTAATAAATAATATAATTTTGTCTTCACCAGTGGAAACTGGCTGGCTGTTGCAAAGTTAACACCTGCCCACTGGTAGTACTAATTTGCGCATATAAGCTCGGCCCTCCAACTGACTTTTAGGCTTCACTGGTGCGAAGTGAATAGATTTGCAGAAACACTGCCATATATATTTTTCACTTTGAGATAGAAATGTCCCAGATGAACGTACAAAAGCGGACAACGTGTGCCATTTTGCTCAGGTGAAAGACGCAACCATCTGTAGCCTCTTAGTAAAACCACTAGCGTATTTGGTTGTCTGGAGGTTGGCATGTAACCAAACCTTTGTTCTTCCTGAAGCATGTTGTGGGATTTTATGAATGCGCTGGATGTTCTTGATGTTCACAATAATGCACTAAACAGTAAACATTCTGCAATTTATGACATTGTAGCCCTATGACTATGCAACCCAGAACCTAGGGAAGGTAGAGAATTTCTCTGCTTTTAGCAGACATACATATAAATGACAAGGAGAAAGAGGACAGAAATAAAGATGGTAACAGATGGCATAAGCCTCTAGCTCACTAATGCATTCGAGTAAATTATTTTGTCTCTGTGTCCACAGAACATATGGCACTTGTCATGATTTCCAGTGCACTTTCAGGTTGGACAGCAAGAGACACAGCCATTGTAATGATAGCATCTTTGACAGCAGTGTGACAGGAGCTGCTGCTGAGGCTCTGATGGACAGCAGAAGCTAGCTAACACCAGAAATCATGCATCACAAATACACAGCCGACAGCTGACATCACCAGTGATGGTTCATTATTACAGGACATCGATACATAACATCGAATGCTCCCTGATAAATGCAATCGATTCAACAATCGAATAACAATAGACAGTGTCATAAAGCAGCTTTACAGAAATTCAGGTGTAGATATAGATCCTTAATGAGCAAGCCAGTGGTGTCGGTGTTGAGGAAAAAAACTTCCTGACATGACAAGGAAGAAACCTGGAGAGGAACCAGACTCAGAAGGGAACCCGTTCTCTTCTGGGTGATACCGGATAGTCGGATATACAGGTATAGACTATTTAAGACAAATGGTACTTAATGTGTTGAAAGGTTCAATATCAGCAGATTGTGAATAAGATTCCTGGGATGCAAACAAGACAGTCTTTATGATAACAGCAGCAGTTTATAGGTGCAGATCTACAGTATCCAGGTGAGATGATCCACTAATGCAAGGATGAGACTTGGGAATAAACTGGTTTTTTAAGTGCAACTCTTTATGATTCACTTCGATGGCATGATTCAGAGGAACCAGAGGAAGAATTGCATGTTTTTCTGGGATAAAATATTGGCAGTATCATTACAGAAATAACAAAATCCAGAAATAATCAATGCAGTAAATATTTGACTTGCAAATGCTTTGTGGCCTGAAAAGTGAACGTCACTATCAAAACGAGGCCAATCTGCAACACCAGATAAAGACATATATAGCAAGCCGATGCGTGGGAGTAGTAACTCGGTGACAATGACAGAGAATGCAAGCATAACAGAGTGACAAGCTATCCGTCTAGACTCCAAGATCTCATTATTCCGTGTCTCTCTCCAATAGCACAGAAACCTAACTCTGAGCAAGAGGCTTAATTCTGATCCATGCTCATGTAACACAGCTGAAACCTCACAAAGCCAAGATAAAGCTCTATGTGGATGAGACTTGAATCTTAATTATTAATATTATTATTACTGTAATACTCAGTCTTAGATTGAGAGAGTCTGGTCTCAAGTTGTTTTCTGTATTGACTTCGACTCGTCTCAGATTTATTTGTATTTCTACTTGTCATGGTCTTGGGCATTGCTCTTGGGCATCTCGCCAAATATAGTCTTGGTCTCGACTGAGAGTGATAGACCTAATGTTAATTTTCAGTAAAAATTTTCAGTCTCTATCTTGACTCAGTCTTGCTTTCATTTGGACTCGATCTTGACTCGACCTCAACCCCCTTAAATCTTGGTCTCGACTCAATCTCTTCTAGTGCTGGTCTTGGCAGCCTTAACTACAGTCCTATAGATAGCACCTCATTGTGCAGAGAGCTTTTCATTGTCTCCAGACCCAGTGCAGTTCCACTTCCCTAGAAATGCCAGCAAGTAAGTAAGGCAAAGGAGAGGAGAGTATGTGCACTGAATACCATGAGCTGGCGGAGGTTTACAGCAAGCAAGACATCACCAAACTCCCACCACATTGGCCTTAACATTGTGCCATAGACCTTCTGCCAGGGGGACACTCACATCTACTCTTTGTCCATTAAAGAGACTGACACGTCTACATGGAGAAAAAGAGATGGAGGACTCTGTACATTAACAAAGACTAAATCAGGTGACAAAGGAACGTCATTACGCCCTGCCTTTGGTGTGAATTGCACAGAAACAATTGCATGGAGCTAGAATTTTCACTAAAATCAACCTGAGGAGTTCATAACAACTTCTTCTCCATCTTCTCCATAGCGACTTTGAATATCTGGTGATGCCGCATGGCTTGGCGAACACTCCATCTATAATTCCAGTCATTTGTCAATTATGTGCTCTGAGACATATTCAGGTAATAAGTAGCGGTTTACACTGATGACATCTTGGTGTATATAGGGTGCAAATAATTGTGTATGACACTATTATCTCTTTTTAGGAAATATATCTCATTATAATTAAACTGAGGCCCAAGTGCAATATTCTAAACCAAAAATAAGTGTGTCATCATTCATCTAGTTAAGACAAGATTGAGGAGAGCAAATTGGACACTGTGCTGCCAGGAGACGAATAAATATAGGGCACTATCTCGACTTGATGATGTAGATTTGTTTTGACTAAAAGTGACAAACCATGTTATGAATAGTGCTGTGTCATATAAAAATAAGTTAGGATACAAAACTCCTTTCAAACCTATTATCCACTCACAGAGATGCCAATTGGTAGATGACAACATCTCGCAGTCATACCATCCATCAAATTTCGTCCAAGCGAGAGATGGGTTTTTTGGGGGAGTGATAGCTGTGGTAGGCAGCACACTGTTGTCAGACACAGACCCAAACCCACACCCACCCTCCCTCCTGCCAACAACACGCGTTGGTTAATTTATAATCTCTATTTCCAGGGTTGATGACGTTTTGCATTCATTCACATCAGACTATCATAAGCCAGGTTTTCAGGATTCTGCTTTGAAACTGTGTTCTGGAGCCTTCATTTAAAATGACAGCATCATGTGACACATATGATTATTCCCACATGGACAACTTAAAGTTTTGCCTTTCACAAAAATTCCAAGGTCTTACCTTTGCTTCAGTGGATAATTCCACCTGGATACAGCTACTAAGGCAGCTGCCTAATCCAGAGAAACATCAAACTTTCCCTGAATATAAATATTTCACTACAGTGCTAGTGTGAGACATGGCCTAATCTGGACGCTGGCATTTATATTTGAGATCCTGCTGTCCCATGTGCTGTCCAGAGCTGGAAGTCCTCGAGCAAGCATCTGGCCATGCTCTTAATGGGAAAGGAGATACAGGGCTTTTTCTCATTAAGAAGGGAACTTATGTTCTCATTGGAGCATTTCAAGTCACAATAACAAGCCTCACACACATATGCGTGCTGTGTTCATCATCCCACTTTACTGAGAAGTGTGTGTGTAAGAGAGAGAGAGACTGGGGACTGGTCTAAACTGGGTGATTGACAGAATTAATGGCACCATTTTCCCTACATTGAGATGACAAAGACCTAACAGAACAGACAGCATTCTATGAAATAAGCACATTATCTCAATATACATATGAGGCAAATATTCAGACTGATCGACTATGGAGGTGTGGCCTATTAATAATCAAGCGCAAGCACTACAACAAGCACTTATAAGACTAAAACAATTAGTGTGTATTAAAATGTGGTGTATGTCCTACATGTAAAATTTTAAGCGTGACAACTATGCGTATATCCCGAAGACACTCCCACCGCTGAGAGTTCGCTGATCTTGTGCAAATGAATGATAATTACTACAGAAGTCCTCCAGCAACATTACTTAACAAACATAATATCCAGAAATCCCATCTGAATAGTACATATGGTGATGTTTTCAGATTTTGATCTTCAGTCTTCATCGGAATGAGCACCATCAAGTCTGAAGCAATGGTCCTCTCCTGGAAAAAGAAAAAGGATGCTGCATTCAAGTGAGCTGAGATCCCTTGATGGTGGAGTTAAAGTACGTTATGATCTTATACACAGGTGATGGTCAAAAACAGCATGAGATTGGGTCAGTGTTACATTCTCTGTACCAGTCAGTGGTGGTGAAGCAGGAGCTCAGTTTGAGGATGATAGTCCTATCCACACCTATGGTCATTAGCTGTGGGTAAGGTTGAAAAGGTATACGGTTGCAAATATAGGCTGTAGAAATGAAACTCCTCACCAGGGTTGCTGGGCTTATTCTCAGTGTTCGGGTGCGTAGCTCAACAATATGAACGAGCCTTGGAGTAGAGTCTTTGTTTCTCTGAATCGAGAAGAGCCAGTTAAGGTGGTTGGGGCACTCTATATGGGATTCCCCTAGTCATCTAGTCGTCTGGTAGAGCTGTATCAAGCACGTTCCACAGGATGGAGACCCTGGAGAAGAAACAGGGCACACTGGAGTAATTATACATCACAGTTGGCTTGGGAATCCCTTAGGAGGAAAAGTAAAAAAGTCTGGGTTGCCTGATTGCTGCAACCCCAATCAGGAAGAGCTATGAAAAAAATAAAGATCCAGTCATAAAATGGTCATTTGCCACTTTTTTGAAGCTTCTGTTGAAATATTTCACACCAAATATCACAAGCAGAGAAACAAAATCATGCCTATTATTGCATGTTATTAAAAAAAGTAGCATGTCATCAAACAGGAGTACTCAAGGTAGTGAACGATTTCTCACTAGATGGCACTAGCTTGCCATACTTCCTCAAGCGCTCCCACCAAGCCTGGCAGTCTCACTTCATTGGCTGCTAGCTTATCTCACACACACACACACACACACACACACACAGTGCACACTGAATGGTAATACTGAAGAGGCTGAAGTCAGTGGTGTGGCTCAGTGGGATCTTAAAGCTCCTGCATGTCACATGTATTTGCTGATGTATGGCCACATCTAATTTAAAAACTTACAGCCTACTGCTTTTCTGTTGCTTAGTCCCAAGAAATAAGAAGGAAGCCAGAGATGCATGCAGTGTGCATATATATGTATATATGATGTTGCCAGAGGAGGTGAAGAAACATTTATGGGATTGGAGAAGAGATTTGGACAGGTGGATACATCACTGGTTTCAGGCTTCTTATTATTACACTGGAGCCTGTGTGAGTGTGTGTGTTGGAGTGTAAGAGTGCAAGCCAGGACATTAAGGCCCACATATGGTGTGTGATTTAATCTGAAATAAGCTTGCAGGTTTTTTTTTTTTTTTTTTTAGTTTCTGTGTGTGCGATAGTTGGCAAACAAAGTGTGAGACTGTGAGTCTTTGTGTTGTGTTCTTAGAGCTGGGAGAGAACCAACAGACAGGCCTGAACTAGTCCCAGTGTTGACGACACACACTCTCTCTCTCTCTCTCTCGCACACACACACACACACATACACACACAGTAATTGTTTTAACAATTATATGACTATAAATTACATGAACATGCATTTGTTCAGTCCAATGAGAAGACTAATTCACCATGTGTGCTTGTTTGCATCTTCAATACATGAGATACTCAGGCCAAATGAGACAATGAATCAGACTTTGAGGCACCGAAATGGCCACAATCATCACACACCGTGGATTAAATCATTAACAGTGGAAATTTCCACTGTTATTCATCTCGGGTTAAGCTCAATTACCACATTTCATATCCCGCTCCTTTGTCTGAATGCCTAAATCCTTGTGGTCTTTTATGCAATCCCAAATATTTCCTAATCATTAGGGAAATCTGTGGTTGTCTCAGCATTAATTTGTCACTAATTCAGTTTGAAGACATGTTCCTGATTTGCAGATATATCATTTTATTCAGATTTCTCATCTTTTTTTCCTCACCTTATGATTGCACTGCCAAAGTAGACACCAGAAATCTTAGCTAATCCCATCAATTAGCATCAACAATAATGGCCTGTAGTCAAATTATTAAAAAATCATGACCTTAAAATACTTGCCATAATGATATATATATATATATATATATATATATATATATATATATATATATATATATCTCCTCTTTAGCATTAAAAAATAACACTAAATCAAGACAACGATTCCAGACAAACCATATCATCATATTATTTCAAAACAAGACAGCAAGCATGAATAATCAGCAAATATGCAGTGATTAATAACAATTTGCTGCTGCTTTATTATGTATTGTCGCTATGGTACATTATTAAAAAGGCGTTGTTGCACGAGAGCCCAAGCAGAAATGGACAAATGCAAAAGATGGATCATTTCAACCATCACTTTATTGGATTTTCGAGAGGCAGACTTTGTTTAAAGTAAATGTTACACTGAGAAAAACCGACATTAACTGCTTCCCTGCGTCTTGATCGTGGATGTAGAATTGATTTATTTTATATTTAGTTTAAGTTGCATTGTGTTTCTGATTGGCTGGTGATCTACAATCACTTTACACACTACTAGTTGAAGAGTTCGTGGTGCAACAAACTAACCATTGTTAGTTTTAAACTAAAATACGCTATTTACTGTGCGTTCATGCACTGTAAGACGTTTACACCTAAACATTCCTAATAAAATTGTATAAAAATATAAACATCACAACAGTGTAAGACGGAGCCCCGCCTTGCCAACACAGGCCACCATCTCCTGAATTCCTGTCACTTGGTCATTTCCTGTTTCATGTCTACTTCTACTAAACCACATCATGCAGTTGTTAAACGCGAAGTCTTGCCTTTCTCTCCTGAGCTGCGTTTTGCCTTAACCGTGTCTTGACCATTTTTCTATGACCTGTTTGACTTCTCTTTTGGATTCTCCTTGTTGGTTTGATGTTTAATGCCATTCCTGTTTTTTGCCATCACTGCCTGCTTAATGATTGTGTTAATTTTGGCACAGGGATCTTAACTACTTGACTGAGCGATCACTGAATTGTCAGATAGAACCTTATAATTCCTTTATAAGGGCTTGATATATAGATCAAGCTCAGATGCCATTAAGCTTTCTATAGCTGTTTTAGCACCACTCGATTACACTGTAATTTAAGAGCAGTGAAAGTTTCACCAAAGGCTGATGCTTTGTTTGATGAGGAATCAGTATGTAATTACGATGTAAAATGGTGAGTGATCAGTTAATTGCTGTGCAGTATTATGCTGGCTGAGCAGCTAACTACAGCATGGTGGTGTACCAAAAATATCAACTTAAGCAGGTCTGGCCAACTTTTAGATTTCATCACCTTGAGTACTGTAACACTTTGTTTACTGGAGTAAAACGTCATTTAGTGTTAGCCAGTTCATAGTTGCATCAGTAATCCAGACCTCAGGAGGTGTGTAGCCATATAATCTTTCTTCATGGCATTCCAGGAAACTCAGTCAATGCATATTTTAGAATGAATGAAGCACAACCTGACTTACTGTAACTACATTCATCAATCCCATTTCAGTTGTTTTCCATCTACTGCACAAATTAATTTACTATATTGCAATTGATTGGCATTCATCAATAAGAGGAAGCAAACAATGGCACCAGGCTAAAAAGTATGGTAAAAGCAGTTATTACTGTAAATACTAGTTTTATTTACCCTCCTCCCTTCTGTTTGCATATATGGGACACTTAGAGTCAAGTGCATAAGTTTGCACACCCTTGGAACAGAAACAGAAGTGGTTCCACAGGTGGTGGGTGGGTGTTCGTGCTTGGCCCCCTTAAACGTGATTGCCACCCTTGTAGATCCACCCCTGATCCAAACTTATGCACTTGACTGTATGTACATAAGTTTGCACACCCTTAGGATAGAATCAGGGGCAGTTCTGTTAGTGGGTAAGTGGGAGTGCTTGGCCCCCTTCCAATGTGATTCATGAGGGAGAGGGAGTTAGAAGCAGGCCCTGAGAATGTAGAGTAAATAGATAAAAAACATGGCTGATAAACCCATTTTAAATATGGAACATTCGCATCCTACAAGAGCTAATGATTTTGTGTAAATTTACATAAAAGGATACTCACCAATGTGAACCTTGATTTACATTACTGAGCTTATTTATTTAAATTACACACATTTTATACAATTTATACAATTATACAGCTTATTTATTTAAATTACACACATTTTATACAATTTTATAAAGATTTTGTGAAGAAAAGAAAAAAGTGATCAAAAACTTTCACTGTTTTGTCAATTTCAGCTCTGTGAGTTTTGTATTTTTTTTTTTAAAGAGTTTTATGGGCATCACTAAACGTAACTCAGTATGCCCTGCCCCTGCTCTGCTCCTATGGCTGATTGTCAGTTATCAACCTATGCAAGTGAGCACAAAGCAAATCAGCATTACATAGACATTTATAAATCTGATGAGGACACTACTTTCTTAAAGAATGATAAATAAGACCCATTGTTTGTTAAGCTGCAAATAGGGAACAATCAGATGTAGAAGAAGATGAAGAAGATTCCACCTAATAGCATCCTCAAACCTTAGTACCTTGGTACCTGCTCAGGCTATCTTACAACCTAACTCCCCTTTCGCTTGCTGGTTTCATTACAGATGACCTTGTAGTGTGCTGGGAGCTGCAGCCTGCCAGAGTAAGAAGACAAACAGCCTGGAAGGGTTTCATTTACCACTTTGTTTTCGGCGAAGCTCCAGCACACTCAGGCTTCCCCTCTGAGTATTTCACTCCTCTGAAAGTTATTAAGTTAATTCATCTATCATCGCAGAAGCCTTGATGATGTCTGACCCTGCTCTTGTCCAGCACCCATTTTTGCTGCTCATGTCCTGACCTCTTCTTGGCCTTGCTCCTCCATTGGGATGTCTGATTTTACCTTGACCTGGAACCTAATGAAAGATATTCTATCAGGCTTAGAAGGAATACTCTAGAAAGGTATTGATGACAAAAGACTGAATATCATACTTGTTTTCAGAAACAGATCTCATCAATGTCCACCCTGTAGTATATACTTGTGCTCTTATTTGGCAATACTTTGGCAATTTGTTGGATATGGCCATGGAGGAATGTATTTAAAAGGGGCCTATAGCAAGGTTTTATCAAACCTTTAACTTCACATAATTCAACTCAGAGACTAAGTCTAAATTCAGCCACTGTCAAGTATCACTACCCCCTTCAACTGGTCCCAATAGCCACCAAACAACTCTTGGGCTGGTTCTGAAGCTGGATCTTTAGAGTAGGCCTGGAGTCAAGTCTGCCATTGCCAAGTCCGTGACAAGTCCAAGACCAGAACTAGCCAATATCGATTCAAGACCAGGTCTTAAGGGGGTTGAGGCCAAGTCAAGATTGAGACTGAAAACCATCCAATCATTTTTTAGGCCAAGCCTTTACTTCAACTAGTTGGCTTCATTTGTGAATTGGGCCAATAATTATGCTATATTTTCTAGAAGAAGCAATTATTTCTTGTCAAACTTTGTGCATAAGAAAGGAAAAGACACCACAAACATTATTTTTACAAACTCTTGGTCGAGACCAAGACCATATTTAACAAGACAAGCCCAATCCAATACAGAAAATGTCTCAGAATTATATTTAAGTCTTATAGCTCTACTTGGTGATGTCTTGTAACCTGGCTAATGCACTCTCCAAGCTGAGGTTCTTCAGTCCTGGAGTTTTATGTCCGATCTAATTGTCGCATATGACCAAACACACCTACTCCAAGCAGCTCCAGCAGACAGCCCAGTTGGGATGCTTTTGTGGAGTTTGCAGGGAATGTGGCTTGTAAACCCCAACATGTACAACCTCAACCCTAACAGCACCCTTTGACATTCGCATTTCCCTCCATCAAAAAAATATCCCTCTGAGGTTTAACCAGTGATCTTGACCCATGTTTTTGTGTTCACTATAAACCATAAAGGACTCAGGCCTAGTAAGTATTTCTATATCTCTATTTATTTATGTATTTAATGTATTCTCTTGCGTGAATAAGAAAACAACACAGCTTGTCATGTTATCGAAAAACTGCAAGACGTAAACTTCCCTGTCCTGAACTCTTGCCTGTGTTGGAGAATTCAAAGTTACAGCTTCTTCTCTGAATGTTACAAAATTCTGACACTGGAGACTCCTTCCGAAATACCAAATAAACGCCTCCTTAGTGAAAACTTCACCATAGCAATGATTACACATGATTTTTAATCAGTATATGTGGAATGTTGACCATACAAGTCCCAGTGTAATCGTTACTATAGAAATGAAAACACATTAGAATGAGTGCATTAATGTAAACTGATGTCAGATTCGAGAATACAACAGTAAGGTATAAAATAAGACTATAATTACATGCTTCAGAATGTTCCAATGTGCTTATATCACCAGCAACATGCACACAATTACATACTTTATCTAGCTCAATGGCATTTGGACCTAAAAAAATAGAGCTGTGGTCTATTTCCATAAATCTGATTGCTACGTCTTTCTCTCTTTCTCTTTCATTCAGAAAGCTCCTTTGCTGATTAAGAAGCAGAATGCTTATTCATCTGGTTGCTCTGATTCAGGAGCAGATTGCTGGACCTCAGTTGAACTCTGTTAAACCATGAGTAATTGCTTGCTGTGTATCACTTATTCTTTTTTTTTTTTTTAAATTTCCCCCATTTAGATGCACAAGGACTCAATTTGTGTTGCATTCTCATTACCAATAACCGTTACCACTTGGGAACTGGGAAAGGACACACACACTGACACTCACTCATCACTACTCATCACTACTCAGCCTGACAGCACACACCACCCAGAGAACAAATTTGAATCATTTTTTATTTTTTTTTTAATTGTGGCCCCACAAGCTGATTCTTCAAAGCACACGCATGTGTAGAAATGTAGAAATGTAATATACACAGTATACTGCTAACAATACATGCAAATTAAAAAAAAAATTCAATATAGTATTTAATTTAAAAGAAGATATTTTACTATAGAGCAACCCAATTATCATGCTTAATTTTTACTCCCCAATATGTTGGACATTTTATTGAATTTTCATCTCAATCACTAATAAAAGATATATGTTATGGTCCATTATGAAAGTAAGTAAGTAAATAAATAAAAGAGAGAGGAGAGCCATGCATCTCAGGAGTACTGCTCTCAATTTGCGTACGAGTGTGTGAACCTGAGCCTATTCATGTACACACACACACACACACACTTGCAATGCTTTCACTGAGCTCTGATCATCTCTTGGGGAGGTCATGGTGGGGTGAAGTGAGAGAGTGAGTGAGTGAGTGTGTGTGTGTAAAGTGTGAATGGGGTGAAGAAGAAAGCTGACACTTGTCTTAAAGTGAGTGAGACTTCAAGATGGAGTGTATGTGCCTGGGTGTGTTTGCCATTAGACAAAGATATCCTGTGACTTGCAAGAATACGTGGTGTTATAAAGCTGTACAGTGACCATCATGATCGTTTAACTTGGTCCTAACATACTGTATAGTTAATTTTTTTGTGGATAGGCATATAGTATGAGCTGATGTAGAAAATCAGGCCAGTACAGCTCTAGATCATTATTTATTTATAATGCTAGGATGGCAAAAAAAGGTAAAACATACTATGATATATATAAAGTGACTTTGGTTATATACAAGAGCGCTGTAGAATTCTCAAATATGATTATTCAGAAGATCATCTTTCTACAAAAAAGATAACAACAACAACACAATGAGTAGATGTACAATATAGGTTACTCCTACAGGATAGACTAAAAAGAAAGAAATAGCATGTTACATTCATTTCCAATAGTGTTCTGTGAAAGGGTAGAAAATTTGACGTAGCTGTTTATTGAAGATGCTGAATACTAATGAAACTGAAATTTTTCCAAGGCTGGATGCTGAGAGACGGATGAGATGAAGAACTATCGGCCAAACTTCTGTACTTGACCTGGACGTGATCCCTCGCAGGTATCTGCATTCACTTCTTCCTGTTTCTGGCCTTGAAGCAAAACTCATCATCGTCTCTTACATACAAATCAGGGTCTATTCTTATATCCCGAACACACACAGGGCCGGCTGGTAAAAACGGGCCCTCCCTCAATCTCAAAGACAAAATATGTAAAAATAAATAAAATATAATTAATAAAATATAATAAATCAAAAATTAAAGGCTCAATTTTTGGCATTGGTGTTGTCTTACTTGCTATTAAGAAATGGCTGAAATTTCTCTCTTTTTTTGGAACCAAGAACAACAGCATTACCAACAGTTTTAGTTAAAAAAATACAAAGCATGGTATGAAATAGAAGCTGGGGCTGATTTCTTTCTAGCCCAGGCTGTAGATTCACACAGCTTGTTGTTGACAATCATGTGAAACATCCCTTGGACTTTGTGTGCAATCTGGCTAATTTTTTAAACCGTTTTAAAAGTCTGCATCCATAATATGTTATCAGCAACATTTTGCAATCATAGAATAAATTAAATGTAGGGACAAATGGCAAAACCATACATGCCTATAATGAGATTCAGAGACTCGAATGGTTTCATAATAATAACTCCACCTGAACAGAACTCTTTATTGTTGCTCTATTTAAAATCAGAAGACCCTAAATTGGAGCTCAGCCATGGATTAACAGTGATACTCTAATTTAGCAGGACAGAATGAAAATTTAAAAAAAAGTCTTCGACTTGTAGGACATGATTTGCAAAAAACTCTTCCTGTTCCAAAATCCTATTTAACACAATAAATGCAGGATGAGGCGATTGTGAAAATTGGCTTTTCAAATTTTCTTCACAGGTTGAACGTCTAGCCATTTAGCACAAATTAGTAGCTAATTAAATATAAAAACCCTTTCACTTTCTGAGATCTTTTCAATTAGAATTTTTATATTGCCTTTGTCATTGACATATACATTCAAATTGAGAAATTATTTGTGAGAAATCTGTCATAACTGCCAATGTGCTTTGTAATTTAACCTTTTTTAAAAATGGCGCAAAAAAAACCCCTCTGTACGTGGCTGAAGTGTGATAATAAGTTAAATTGAGTTAAACGCTGAGCCAAATTCGATGAAGAGTATGCATGCAGAGCTGTTAGGAAACTCCAAATGTTGAAGAGAGTGATAAAATGCCAGACTGAGAGCGTCAACAGATCGTTTGATTCAGAAGACATAAAGCAGTGGATCCATGGCCTATGAAGCAATATGCGTATTTTCAGGTGGGCAAAAATTTGTCATCTGGTGATGATACCGATGTGAGAGCAATGGGCCTGAGGATATTTTCAGAGATTTATCTGGTAGATTAGGATCATCATCTATAAGTGGGGATAACCTTACCTTAAAGTGATGGACGATGCTGGAAAAATAAGCCGTAGGTCTTCTGAATAGCACTGAGGAAATCTCTTAATAACTACCATTAGGCTGTTTGCACAACCAGAGCCGGATTTTATCTGGATAAAAAGAGTAACGTAGTATAAATAAGTGGCATGCAAGAACACGAACTCAGCATTTGTATTATTCAGGCAAATCCAATAATCATAGGCATAATCCATAGTGTACAGTAGACAAACAATTAAAAATCGAACTCAGAAACGGTGCACACGTTAGGTAACAGAGCAGTGACCAAACCATCAACAAGAGTTTGGAATGAGATATTAGAACAGGACGGTAGAAATAGACAAAAATAATTAAAGGCTACACTCAGAACAGGTGCACACATTAGGTAACAGACAAAACAAAAAGACATGGCAAAGTACATAGATAGAACTCAAAACGAAACATGAAAGCAGCACTGATCATGCTAGGACACGTGCCACATGCTGAGAGGAGGAATTTGTGACAAAGAGAAATATGTGAAGACCTTCCTAAACATAATGAGGGCCATGTTGTCATTTTTTAAAATCTAGCCATTGTTGAACTTTTTCTTAAGAAACGTCAGTTACCGATGCCAGGTACGAAATAGAGCGTATAACGCCATACTTAAAGTGTTTCAGATAACATTAAGAATGCTAGCTCTCAGGTTTTTTTTAAATTTCAGATTAATAATATACTTGGCCTATTCACGAATGCTTGATTTTTCATCCTGTTAAAGTGCTTTTCATTATTTGCAGCAATTATCCTAGATTAGTGATTGTAGATTGTTTCATTAACAAGGCTCAATTATCATAAATTCTTTGGTTTGGCCCACTAATCTTTTACCTTGAACCACTAATATATGCAGAATGTTTCTTCCTGCATAAAAAAAAGTTAGCTCTTTAGTGAACCATGGCCTTTGTAGTGATGCAGATCTGAATATAAAATGATTGCATCCAAATTAGATTAGGCTTTGAAACTGGCCTAGAGTTCAGTGTACACTATATAATGATTCTGGATTAAGTTGCTCATTTTTATCCTCATAAAATCACTACAGAGGAGACTCTGATCAATCAGCAGTGCATGGCCACTTTCAAACTAATGGATTCTGGTTTATTTTGATGAATGTGAACAATAAATTCTAGCCATGGTGCAGGTCTGGGGCAGATAAACAGCTTGTCTGGATGTTTGCATACCATTAAAAGGTCATCAAGTGAAGCCAAACAAATCCCAACCTTTACTCCAGTGTCATCAATCTAAGGCAGCCAAGCACCAGGCTTACATCAGCTCGAATATATGAATTGCAGCGTTTTAGGCAGAGATGATTGTTTTTGCTTGTTTTTACTTGCCAATTTTGGACCTCTGTGGACTTACCTAAAGGTCTTCCTATTCAAAATGATACACACAGCTTCCACCATCCAATCAGTCAAGCATCCTTTCACATTCACATTTCACATTCCGCTGTGGTCCAGGCATCAGCCATTTCTCTGCTTTGCCTTTCACAGCCTGGCCTATCAATTTTGCATTCTACTTTTCAGCATCTTACCATCCCCTCGGGTGTTCACGAGATGTGTTGCATTTGCACATATCTACAGAGAACAGGCTTGAAGATCCTTCCCTTTTTTATTCGACTGTGCTCCATCCTGTGATCAGATAGTGGCAGACTGTATCCTAGTACAGCAACTAAGATTCAAGGTAAAGACAACAGACCTTCAGGGCTGTCTCTTGATTGACTCCTCAGAGGGTAGACAGGTTTCTATATTTTCTGAAACACATTTATTTTGGGGGAAAGGCTGGTAGCCTCTTGGCCTTTTTGTGAATTCAGAGATTTTACAAATCTTCCCACCTTCATACAGGTACTTATAAAAGTGACTACTGTATTTCCATGCCCTCCATTTTTGGAGTCTTTCTAAATAAGGCGTCCCCCGGGCTAACCTCTCTTCCAAATGGACCGGAATAATAGCCAGTGTGTCCCCTTAGCGGTTGGTATGCCGTTTGGGAGGTCATACCATTGAGAGGTGTGTGGGGTGCCAGGTAGAGGTAGAGAGAACTAATCAGTGTACTGAAATTGTACTGAAAAGTCATGGAAAGCTCTTCTCTCGCATGTGCAGAAGAGACATACTGATTTGGACAGACACATCAACACATGAAGTGCATCATATAAATCATCAAGAGGGCACAAAGTCTGTGCTCAGGAAATTTTGACATGGGCTTATCAATGGTTAGTCCCAATCATTTATCCCCAGGTTTGCAAATTGCACACCCAATCTGTTTTTAGAAGGGCAACTTCACCCAGAGGGGGTAGCTCAGATCTGGTTGAAATTTGACAAAGTGGGTAGATCTGTTTCTCAGGAACCAAGAGATTGCCCTCTGTGGTATTCACTGAGGGTCTCAGGAGGGACCCTTGGCATCGATGCTGTATCCAGCGATAAGTTATTGTTGTATGCTTTTCTACTAGTTCTTCTGTTCCCTTAAGTCACATCCAAGTCCCTTTTTCACATCCATTTAGGCATGCACAAGATATTCTTATAGCAGAGCTGAAGTTTTCTAAACATGAACCAGCTGTAGCAGATCCTCTGTTAATGGCCAATCGTATGGATTTATATAAATTATTTAGCTGAAGGAAGCTCAGACCAGAGATTAGCCACTGGTCTAGACATATAACGTCAGAAAGGTGAGTCTTTACAGATTTTTCATTTCATTTATCCTCTCTGGTCTGATTAGTGAACTGACCTCATGGCTTAAAAAAAGGCAGATGGTAACAGATGAACTCACAAACAAGAGTAAACATGCAATACAATGCAAGGTGAAGAGCATATGGAAAGGTTGGGTAAATGTACAGTTGGGTAAATGTACAGTCCTGAAAATGAGCCGGGAAACAATCCTCAGGTGTTGGTAATCAGGGGACACACTACCGGAGACAGAGCTGAGACAACAATGCTGTGAAGTGTTTTTGTTTTCCCACTCTTTGCATGTGCATTGTTGATTAGCTACATGGATGTGTTTGTAAAAACAGCTCGATTACACATAGGCCCCCTATGTGGTTTATTTACTTGCTACATGCTGGCTTAGACATTAGCTAAGACATATTTAGCTTCAGCTTAGACCACTACCATGCATCTAAGATCAATATTTGAACATAAGCATACCTGTAGAGACAAGGTAGCTTTTATATTAGGAATATGGGCTGCTTCTTTTTCATCATAAACTGACCTGAATGTTTTTAGACCCTTAGCAAGAGATAAATAAGAAAACGCAGTTTGATGGACTTCCAAGGTGTAGAAGGAGCCGGTAATGTTGCCGCCTCACAGTTCCGAGTTCCCCCGATTTTGTCCTAAGCTCGGGTTACTGTCTGTGTGGAGTTTTGTATGTTCTCCCATTGTCCATGTGGGTTTCTTCTTGGTATTCTGGTTTCCTCCCACGTCCCAATAACATGCCGGTGAGCGGATTGGTGACGTTATATAGCCTTCAGGTCTGAATGACTCAATGTGTCAATGTGTGTGCTGCCGTGTGATGAACTGGCCTTATACCATCGTTCTACTGTTTCCAGAATCTACCATGACCCTGACCAGGATATAGCACTTACTGAAGATGAATGAATGAATAAATGAATGAATACACGTTCATTGCTTACCTGATTTACAGGTTTTACAGTAATCATAAGGTAGATAAGTTGATGGACTGCAACTTCAATATTTGCTTAATTGACAATAACCAAGGTTATACATGAAAAGTCCAATACAAATATGCATTCTGCAATTAATTTTGCAGTTACATTATAATACATTATAAAATTAGCACTTTGAATTTCAATAACTGGATTAAGCTGCTGTAAATTAGAGAATATATCCTGCCAAGGTAGAATGGAGTCAGCCTTCAATCTGAAGAGGTCACTGGCTGTGACATGGTGAGAATGCCTTCCTGGAAAAATCCAATAATCTCCAAATTTAAATTGTCATTCTTCTTCCTTATTACGGGGATTTGAGTCTTGACCTCCCTGAATTTCATAATTCCTTCATTTTCATAATCATCAGCTCATCAGTGAGAGAGAGAACAAAGTGAAAGATGAGAAAGAACAGAAAATTGGACACTTAGTATACAATTAGCGATTCCAAGGACTCCAAAAAGATTTTATATGGAGATAGAATTCATTAAACGAATGACAGCCATAGAAAGGAAAGGCTTTTAAAGCTTAAAGGACTTGTACACGTAAGGAATAAAACATTTGGGGATGTACTGGAAGGAAAATACGCAATGACGGGGTGGTGTGACGTGACCCAACCTGAAGCAATGTCAATGTTATCACTCAAAGTTGATTATTTTCCAGTAACAAGTGCTTTATTCCGTGTCTACTACAGCAACGTTTACACTTTTTTTTGTCTTTTAGATTATAATGTAATGCATTTGATCAAATCTTAGTTACATTTAATCTAAAAAATAAGTTAGTTCCTTTTATCACTTACGTTATAGCAGCATGTCCTCCTGCCATTAGCATAGATGCTAGGTAAGAATTTTTTTTTGCTAATTCAATGGTTAGAAACACATCCCTTTTATTAATTGAAGAGCAAAGTGCAGTCTGTCAGCAAAGAAAGCCTGTAGAACAGCAAGAGTTTGTTTTCTGAGATGGGTTCAGATTTTTTTTTAATGGTTAAATGAAAAATGCTTTTCATTTTCACAAAAAGTAATAATAATAATAAAAAAAACTGTCTATAAGTCTTATGAAAAATATGCTGATGCATTTTTTTTGTACTTGCATGGTATAAAACATGGAGCTCTAAGAAGGAAGCCCCATGATGTATGCTACGGAATGAGAAAAAAATGAGAATGAAAGACCAAATGCTGGTTCATGCCGAGTTGTTTGTGCTGTTGGAAATTATTCAATCCCTCCCTCTCTCTCTCTCTCTCTCTCTCTCTAAACACATAGATACAAATAAATGACATTACATTTGAGTGTGAGCTCGGCCTGAATAAACATTTACACCAAAATGGATTCTTCTAATCCAATAAACAAAGATTTAATCAGTGTACACTGAGCAAACATGGTAAAATATTACACACTAGTTGGCCTATTGTTGAGCTTTGAAGGGGTAATTATTTTAATCGCTGCATGATTATAATGCCTTTTTCCTAAAATGTACTTTGGCCACCTTCTATAGTTTGTTTAAGGCCATGAATCACAGCTGAGCCGGATGTGCCAAATATTACATCAACAATGTCTTATTTAAATGTCATGCAGCACTTTTAAATAGTTTTACTTTACACTCTTGACACTTTCCTTTCTTCATTTTGTCTGATTACTGTGGCAAACTTGCGGTTAGGGTCCTTTGACGAGGCTGAAAGTACAATCAACCCCTATGAGACTGTTTAAGGCGAAGAAAAAAGTGCAGAGCATTAATTAGGGCGGGAATTAATCAGGGGACTATTCTAGCTGAGAGCAGTGTCAAACGAGTCCTCGTGGCAACGTCATTAATGAAGCACAGCATGGCAGTAAGGGCTGCTAGAAACCATTTATGTGAGCTCAGTTTGCTAATTCTGCTAATCACAGGCATGATTTTTTAAATTTAGATATGTGGAAATGTCAGAAATTTGAAGTAACACTGTATTAATATTGTGAATATTGTGAATAAATCTCGACTTAGGCTTGACTTAGCATAAGGGACTATCACCTTCTGACCAATTAGGAAAGGGTGAATAAGAGAGAAGTAAAGGCTGCACATGGAGGACTAGTGGACTAGACCCTCGGCGCTCTCACCGACGTGGCGCAAGTTCGATTCCCAGCCAGGAAACTGACCCCAGAAACTGGGTCTGCATATGACAGTGTACCCAAGCACGGATAAAATTGGGGAGGGTTGCATCAGGAACGGCATCCGGCGTAAAAACTGTGACAAATCAAATATGCGGACCAATGATCCACTGTGGCAACCCCTAATGAGAGCAGCCGAAAGAAGAAGAAGAAGAACAACAAAGGCTGCACATGGAGACTATCTGACTTTTCAGGCCCACCTACCATCTTGGCTTGAAGACTGAATGCCAAGCAGGACCTCTGAGACAGTACCAGCTTGTCGAGTGGTACCCCATGAACAGGATATGAATGCCAGAGGCCTTGGCATCTGTGAGACATCAATGTTAATGCCAAGCTACAATGGGCAGTGCTTTAGGAACCCTAGCTCTCTAGTCTCCTGGAGTTTGTTCCTGCCAAGTTCATCAGCCCTAAAACTCCAGCATAATTCTCTGAACTAGGGCCAGATTTCTAATTTTATAGTTCACCTTCATTTATGCAGAACATTATATATCCACTTCCTTTCAGAGTGTCCACTGTCAAGAGTACATTTTGGTAACACCTTCTACGACCGAGCAATAAACAGTCGATTCATATCTTTGCTATTAGTGCTTTTTGTTGAGAAAAGAGAAAAGGAAAAGATTGAAATTAGCAGTGCATTCTGTATGGAGTCATGGAAAGAGGCATTCTCTGTTCATTCCTGATTTTGCATTCCTTCAATGGTGTGAAAAAAGTAATCAAAGGAAGGTCGGTTGTGTTTACACTGTAGAAAAGCACGGGCATTTTTAATTAGAACTGCCATATATTATTATCGACGTTCGTGAAATTACAAATTAGAAAAGCAAACAAGGCTGGAGCATGACTAATATCATCATTCAGGGAAAACGCAAGAGGGAAAGAGAGATCAAAACGGACAGTTTTATGTGAAATCAAATTATGAAGTTTGAATTTTGTCAAATGAATCACTTTGATTTATGACTGAGGGTTGTAAACGGTGTTTTGAGTGACCGCTCCTACAGCGGTTATATCATCAGAAACGTGGTCAAAGAAACCTTGCGTTCGATTTAACTGGGATGTCGGAACTCCGTCATTTTTGAGCTCTGTATGTTCGAGATACAAAGTGGGAAAAAAAAACATGGATGCCTCGATGTTTGTCTTTTGTTAGCCAGCTAACTGTAATGAGTGATGTATATGTACGTTCTCAAAACAAGCGAATATGTCTGTATGTTGATTGATCTGAAGCAAATGAAAGTATATACAGAATAACTCATTTCAAGATAAAGAAGTAGCAGCCATTTTGAGCAGCCATTTTGATCCGCAGTCATGCAGAACTCAGGGGTGAGGAGATCTTCCCGACTTTCCAAGTAGGAATTCTTTGGTTTTCTTTGTTTTTTCCTAGGGGAAAAGCCAAGTTAAACGTTTTAGTTGAATGGAGCAAAAGTATCAAGCGACGAAGGTTTATAATTGGACTGAAAACATAGATGTTCTGTGTAGAATGTTCAAGAATTGAGTTTTGTTGTAAAAATATTGTTTAATAAATATTTTATTATTACACAATATTGGAAAAAGACATTTGAGACGTACCACCTGAGCACTTGTGTTAATTATATTTTGCCATTTGCATTTTTTGGGCCTATTTTCACCCACTCATTTCACTAGTCTGTTACCTATTGTGTTCGCCTGTTTCGTGTTAGCCCGTTATAGTCTACTAGTTCGTCTACTTGTATACCCTTGTGTGTCTTTGTCTAGTTGAGAGGTCTTGTGTTTTCTCAGTGTCTTGGTTTCCTGTGTCTTCTGTTTTGACTCCAGTCATTGTTGATTATGGATTGCTTTACGTTAACCTGGTCTGCCTGTGAGTCGACCCGTGCAATAGACTCTGCCTAGGATTCTCGGTTTGCCCTCATTACAGCTCATACAAGCACCCTCACTTGCATCCTGCCTTATTATCCCACACGCTTTCATTTGTCTGCACTAAAACCACTTCCTAAATCTAGAGGTATGTTCAAGAGGGCTGTCTTTTGAATGTCAAGACTTTTTTTTTTTTTTTTAATGGATTTCAAGCTCTCACCTTAAAGACATGCTTTGCTGTGATAACAAGAACACTATACAAAGGGTCGTTTGGCACACTGCAACCTAGAAACGAACAATCCACAACTCTTCATTCCAGTTTGGAAAAGACATAACGGGGTCCTTCTACAGGTTACCCATGAGGGTCACGGTCATGAGGTGATGACTTTGCTATTTGTACTCAGCAAAGAAATGAGCACATGGGAATCTCTACTGGTTCAGAGGGAAACCACCCCGGGACGTAAGGAAGTAGAACTATAAATCACACTGTCAATGCTGTACATCAGTGTGCTGTCTTTTGGTGCTACTAGCTGTCCATGTGACTGACCCTGAGGGCACTTTAACTTTCATTGAAGGCTCTCTCAGGTTTGTACCACACAAGACAACTTCTTTGCCCTTACATTATGATTAATTACATACATCCATATCTAATTTATTAATGATTGTATATACAATTACTTTATATACAATCATTTGTGTATATTTGTGTCTTTGTGATCAACTCTAGATGAGCCAAAGTACTCTTTTGGGTTTTGTTCAGCAAAACTTGGGTTCCCTTCTAAAAATATAGAGCTATTTGTCGGTGTGCGTGTGTGTGTGTGTGTGTGCAATTATCATTCAAAGAATGGAGAGCCTCAAACAGAATCACTGCACACCAGAGTCATTTACCGCGATGGGATTTGTGTCATTTTGAGCTAATGGGCACTTTGGTGTCTTTGTGGTCATGACCAGTGACCACAAGAGTGACAGAAAAGCTCTGAGGAAAGGAAGAAAGCAAGTCATCAGTGTAAAACGACTCCAGTGATTGGAAAAAAACCCCCCCACAAAAGTCAAAGTCCTGTAAAGTTATTAACCTTTGTTTTCTGTTTAGGTCTAAATAATGTAATTTACCCTATTTGTCTTTTTTTTCAGGGTATTCTTAGGGAATTCTGTGCGTAAACATGGGCTTTCTTTGTATCTGGTTCCAGAAATGCTATTTTTTTAGCGCTAATAATTAACATAAAACCAGATCCAATATCAACATGATCTCATGAAAAAAAAAAAAAAAAGTTAAGAGATGACCAGGGTCAATGGGACATCCATTGCTAATTAGTATTGTGGATGTGGACTAATTTATAAGCTTTATTCATAATGGAAAGAACTAAATGTCCCACTTGTATAGTAATTATTATTAGTGAGGGCTAGGGTAGATCACCATGACATGCTTGCTATAAAGCTAAATGAGAAAAGACTACTTAATCCAGTGGCTGTCAATTCTCACTCCTGTTCCTTCAGCACCATGGAATGGAATGTTTCCTGGCTTTAAAAATCACTTATTTATCAGATTATTAAACTGTCCAATTAAAAATAGCCATTTTTCATTCTTGTAGTAAAGTGTTAGCTAGGACTAAACAGGACAAAACAAAAACGATTTAATGATTGGTTGTACAGTGCTGTGATTGTAATGTAATTAGTAATTAGTGAAAGTAGGATGCAAGTCTGTAAACTCGGGGTTTGCTCTATGTCCATATCTGGGAGTCAGTACACATTCAGGCAACATCAACATATTCAAAAACAAGAACACAAGAACAAGTTGGAAAACTGGAAACAATAAACGGGTAAATAATGCTCACAACTGCACAGAACGATTGGCAAGACTTCGCAAAATAACAGGGCAAATCAAGTAACCAAATCAAGGTGAAACACAGTACAGGTGAACTCAATAGGGTAGTCAGCCCGAGACGGAGACAGGACTAAAACCAAAAACAAAGGCACATGTCAAAACAAACAAAAGCACATGGAGACGGAGGAACAATAGCAAGCATTGCTCACTGTGCTGTTTTTTTGACCTGAATAGCGCTAGTCTGATTATGCACACACACGTACAAGCTGAACACATCGACCTAAGAACGCAACACAATGCAATTTGATTCCCTGAAACACCTGACTGACTGAAGATTTATTTTCCATTGGAGGCACCTAATCCACACATAATCCACAAATAAATACAAAACATGACTTCTTATTGCATTAGTGGTTGTGCGTGTGTGAGACAAGTACAAAAAATGCTGAAATGTATTCACATTGAGAGAGAAAGCGTACGACTTGCTCAGCACTGACGCTCCCATGAACGGTATAGACTAATGTTGGAAAATTTACTATCTTAAATGTCTTGTAATGGAAGTTATGAGAACGTGGTGATATCTAGTAAATAACGTATACATACAGCACGTTACTTTTCACGTTTCTAAGAAACCGCAAACTTTATTCTGAAGACTTTCTTGTGGTGGAAAACGACAAGTTTCAGCTTTACCTCTAATACTGGAGACTCCTTCCAAAAAAATGCTAAATAAACATCTCCTCAGAAAAAAACCTTCACCATATCAACATATTTTTAATACATTTACATGGAGTGTTCATCATACAACTGTTACAATAGAACTACTTTCCGAGCAACACCTTCTGACCAATCAGAATTAAGCATTCAACAGTACTGTGGTATAAATATGAATATTGTTTTATAAGTTATGAACACATATTTTGTATCTTATATTGTGGTGAAGTGTAACGTACAGTAGTGTTTATGTCATTGTTTATCATAATACGAAACTTTAACAAGTTATACTGTACATATTTAAGAATACTCAAATATTCTGTAAAGCTGAGAGAAATAAAGATGAACTTTTTGACTCATCTTCATACAAATTTACGTTTGATGTAAAATGTGACATTTAGAATTTAATGAAAGCTTTGCGTTTTATATTGTACAGTGCTGACCAAATGTTTAATACCATTATTGTTTTGTTAAAGAATGTAAAAAAAAATGAACAATTACACATTAATTATGTATCAAACCTCACACTGTTCTTCTGGGGAACGGAGATTAGCAATTAGAGTACTAGAGTTGTTGCTTTGCTTTGTGACTAATGCTTCTAATCATGATGTAAGTGTGACTTGGCAAGAAATATTATTACAGAGGCTGTAAAATAACAAGCACCATTGTTAATGCTGAGGTTTTGCATTTTATTACGCTCTTGATTTCTAAATGAGGGAATTTTAAACTTAAACCTGTTCATGTGCTCTCATGGTCTTAAACAAGATTAAGATTAAGGCTAAGGTCAGGGTTAGCATTTGTACTTTTACTTATGACTGCATTTGTAGGAAATCGAAAAGGTCCAACCATATTATCCTGGTTCTGTCAAATTTCAGGATCCCAATCAAACAGCCATTATATGTGCTTTATACAGATTCATTTTGCCAAGGAAAGAAAGTTCAATGAAAAGTATGTTTATGCAACACCACAATGCTGTTAAATACTCAACTCTGATTGGTCAGAAAGCATTGACTAATTAAGCAATATTGCACGAGCAAGAGTGCGGTTATACTGAATATCGGCACAGCTATGATTCGGTGTAGCTATTCATAGCTTTGCCGATATGCAATATAACCGCATGATTGCGAATGTGATATTGGTTTTATATAACAGTTCTATAATCAAGAAATGAATATCGAGTAAGTGACATTTCAGCTACATTAGGGGAGAAGGGGTTTGTCGAGCCTGTGGATAAAATGAGCCATCCCCTGTACCTAGATAACCATAAACAAAAGTAATCATGTGACCACAAATTAAGGAAGTATAAGTCACGTTACTCAATCCGTCTTGGACTCAAGCACATGGAGAGAGTTGTAAGCGAACCAGAGCAAAAAAAAAAAAGATATTTGTCATGCCAAGTGAATTCATCATGTTACTAAAGTTATCAGTCTTGTATCTTAATTACAATAGATAAGCTTTGGACATTAATACGTGTTCATTGAAGTCAGTGTAAGCTACAAAACATGATCATAAACTTAGCGTAATTGTGGATCCGAGCCACTGTGTGAAACATTTTTGATAAAATGGAGGTTGTGGGGTAGAACGTGCTAGTGATGTTGGGGCAAGTTGAGTCAAAGGCTTAATTTACCCCCCAAAAGTTTAAAAGACTACATATGTACAGAGTAAACTGTATATTTAAATATTGTTTTGTGATATTCTACACATAAGATCACTATGGCAAGGGAGTACAAAAGAAAGACAAATGGAGGCTCGGCTTCCTTGGATGATCTAAAGAGAGCAGGTTTCCTGACAAACACGCCATCGAGAAAACACAAAAAGGTTAAAAAAATAAATAAATTGAGAAGCAATATGTGAAAGGAGAGAAGAAAAAGGTCAGAAAGCAAACAATTAAAGAGGAAAGTCAGGTCAAAAGGTAGAGACACGACTGTTGTCCTAAATGACGGCACAGATGATGAAAGTCTGGATGAATCGAGTGATGGTGATTTAACAACCCTTGCTGTAGGTGATTTTGTTGTGGTCAAATTTGCTGGTAGTCCAATTTATTTTAAAAAGTCTAATTTAAAATCCAAAATATACCACTCCATTGGGTTACGTGATAGAGTTTCAGAGGATGAGCTCAAAGCAAGAGAGGCAGTGTGTGCCCTATGCTGGATAAACCAACTTTCACATTCAAATCAATGGATGAAGGAACCTTTTCAAGTCGTGAAAAAGTTCTCAAGATCAATCGCAGCTGGTGGAACAGCTAGAAAAACAGCTCATCTTTTCACGGTCTTGTGAAAAGTGGAATGTGGAGTTGAACACACATGAGCGCCACCACAAAGTCGTAATTACAAGTGGGAAACTCAGGATTTTCTTTGAGCTCAGAGTTTCCGAGTTGGGGGGCGTGTCAGTATGAGAACATGGTGGAATTGATGGATGCAAAATCTGTAGTTGAGGGTAAATTAGTTGAAATTGAACAGGTATTTAACAGTGACATATCTTAGCATTGTACAATAGCATTGTACAATTCTGATATAATACGTAACGACAAAGTTTACAGCGACTTCATAAATTGATTAAAACCATAAAAAAAGCAAAACACACCTGATGCGCATTCTTTATTCTTCATTTTCTAGAAATAGAGTTAACAAACCTTGCTGTAATTTTTTTGTAGTTAATTAAGTGAAGGTACACCACCATCTTACTCCGACACCTGACATCGTAATTACGACTTCCTGACTCGTAAATATGGACTTCCCAAGAGGACATACACACATACACACTTACAGACACTCTTTCTGTTACATACAAGTTTATGTTAATGTTTGATCACTGTTACAGTGTTACAATGTTAAAGTAATAAATACCTAATTGTTGACTAATGTTAAGTTTAATCCACACACAAACATGCTGTACATATACACAAACACACACATTCTTTCTGTAACTAACACACAAAGATCGTAGTTTAATCTTTACTGAAAGTCATGCAGTTAATCAGCCTAAACGCGCTGCACCTGGCCACGCCTCTTTATAAACTCGCTGCACCTGGCCACGCCTCTTTATAAACTCGCTGCACCTAGCCACGCCTCTTTATAAACTCGCTGCACCTGGCCACGCCTCTTTATAAACGTGCTGCACCTGGCCACGCCTCTTTATAAACTCGCTGCACCTGGCCACGCCTCTTTATAAACGTGCTGCACCTGGCCACGCCTCTTTATAAACTCGCTGCACCTAGCCACGCCTCTTTATAAACTCGCTGCACCTGGCCAAGCCTCTTTATAAACTCGCTGCACCTGGCCACGCCTCTTTATAAACTCGCTGCACCTGGCCACGCCTCTTTATAAGCCCTCAGAATGGACAGAGAGCTGTGCCAGGTAACATAGCAGCTCCACGCTACTCTGAGTTGTGATCTAAAGGAACTTGGAACTAGAGAGAAAATATCGAATCTTAGAAAGAAAAGAAATATAGAGAAGAAAATATTGAGGCTTAGAAAGAAAAGGAATTTAGACTTGGAGAAGAAAAGAGAGAGTCGATTAAGGAAAAGAGTAAGAGTAAGGAGGAGGCTAGAAAGGGAAACCTGAGATAAATCTGAGATAAATATTTGGGTTCTTTAAGTTAGGAACGAATTGTTCCTTTCTCATTTGGTGCTTTAAGTTCGGCCAGGGAGAAGTTCGGCCATTTTGAGTTATTTCCTGCCTCGCCGCGGTGCTGTTTGTGTTGCGCTGTATGTTCTGGAGCTCTCACATTTCTGACCCTTCACTGTGTCACACAAGTGCTACTACCCTCATGTTTATTACCCCCTGGAGTTAGCTTGGTGGCTAGTGCTATGGCGTGGCGTACCAAAGCTACTCAGTTCGCGTCTCGGCTGAGGTGCTCTATTTTGGTAGAGCTGTCTAGGGGCCGCTGAACAATATATATATCATTATTTCGGGGACAAATGGGCCCTATACTGCGCTTCTGCACACACTACACACAGAGATCCGTAACAGTTAGAGGTGCTTACGGTAAATCGGCATCCCTTCTTCCTTTTCAGCTTCATCTGATGAGCTAAGTCAAAAGTATCATTCGTCCTCTGATGTTGCTAACTCTTCTGTAGTAGCGATTTCGAACTAGGAAGTGGAATTTTACATGGTGAACACAGTGAAACATCTCAGTGCGGTTATACTAAACATAGACACTCCTGGAACACCGCTCAGCCAATCAAATTAGTCGCCTGGAACTAACTGTTGTATAAGTTTCCATAACAGCAGCTCTGACAGTAGTGCCTGCGACAAGGCCGCTGCAATCACTGATAAGGTGAAGTTTTCTGTGATGAGATGTTTATGTAGAATTTTTGGAAGGAGTCTCCAGTGTCAGTGCTTTGTAACTGTTAGAGGTAAAGCTGTAACTTTTTAAATTTTCCAGCATAGGAGACTTTTGCAAAACCAAAGGCTAGACATTCCACAAAATGAAATGTAACTGTACTTATAAATTTGATAAAATGCTGTGGTATAAGAGGAATAAATCACTCCACAATGTGCTTTTATTGGAAAATAACTTCTTCATGATGGTAATGCTAACACCACTTCGAGTCAGATCGTTTCCCATTGATTATTTTCCTATAACAGCACATACTGTAATGTTTTATTCCTTACATACTGTATCTTAGGGTTGATGCATTTTTAACACATCGTTAGAGCACATTTATTACAAAAAAATAAAAAATAATAATAAAGCACAAAATGACAGAATGATTGCTGCTAATATTTTCCCATAAGTAGTTTAGCATTTGTAAAATGCAAATGGTTGACGTTGAGTTTTTCTTGGTCTGTTCCTTCATTTTGTAATAATTCTGATTCCAGTTATCTAGCTGTCAGCTCTGGATTAAACGCCTCATTTTGATTCTTTTAAACTTGGCTGAGAGGAGACTCTGAACCGTCGCTGGTGCATGGCCGCTATCTGAATATTGAATTTTATTGATTAATGTGAGTAATCAGTTCTAGTAGCAGCGCGGGCCGTGCAGCTTGTCTACATGCTCCCTTTCCATAATAAGGTCATTAATTGAAATCTAGACAGCGAGAGGAGACAAACAAATTACAACCTTTATTCTTCTGTCTGAGGTGGTTTGAGGTAACTTCTTTTAACAATGACACCTATATGAGTGATTCCACGAGGCTGAACTTAGCTTTGTGACACTTAAAAAGAACTCCTTTTAACTTTATTTCGATATTGAATCGAAGAAAACATGCAGTGAACTGGCTAACAATTTGGATGTTATACAAGAATAAGGTTTTGACCACAACAATAAAAAACTGTGAGGAGGATGATGTTAGATTAGCTGGTAATGGTTAGCTAGTAGTTTCGTCAGAGCTATTAGTTACAGCCTAGAATGGAAAACTGGTTCTGTTTTTGTTATATAATAAAGAATAAGTGGAGGACGTTCCAGAAAAAATAGCAAGTCTTCGAACCCCACTGGGAAAATCAACAGTACAGTACAGCTGGCAATAGGCCTCCAACCAAAATAAGTAATTAAAACTGTATAAATGAATAATAATGCAAATCCTTTGTGGAAATTTGTCACCGAGGAGTCAAATCCACATGTCCAGCATTTCATTAGTGTCCCGTGTTTCTGTTTTTGCTGAAATAACAACTACTACTCAGAAGGGAAAAGTCTTTTTAATGAAAAAAGTTACTTCTGTGACCCAGGTGCTTGCTACAATTTCCCTTAATGCCAATTTAGGGCAAAAGACAAAACAAGCTGATTTCGAGCCTGCAAAAGTTAGACAGCTCAAGTTTAAAGCATAAAGATAACTATATAATGCAACTTTTTACTACTTTATGCTATGTTTGGAGCCAGTCCAAAATGGATAATGCTCAGATCCTTGGAGGAGTCATAGGTTAGAGAGTAAACAGAGAATTACAGGAGGCAATGGGAAACAACTCCTGTAGTATTCTGAGAAACTCTGCATGGATTTTCTAGACTCCCAGCAGGTAGCATTGTTGCCTCACAGCTCCAGGGTTCCTGGTTCGATCCTGAGCTCGGGTTACTGTCTGCGTAGAGTTTCGCATGTTCTCCCTGTGTCCTGTGTCTTCCTCAAGTTTCTCCAGTTTCCTCCCACCTCCCAAACCATGCTAGTTGTCTATACTAAATTACCCCCAGGCGTGATTGAGTGTGTGAATATGTGCCGTGGCCTGTGGTGGACTGGCATCCGAATCGGTGGATTCCTGACTTACAACCAGGATAGGTCCTGGAGCCACAACGACAAATTTTCATTCCCTCACCAGCCTCACGTTCCTTTTTTCTTGACGTTAATGAGATTTAAAAATGCATGTCATGTTACAGAGACACTGGAAAGTGCAACGTCCTCTGTCGTGACTTTCCCATGTCCTTACCTCTGACTGTTAGAATGCACCAACACTGGAGACGTGAAATAAACTTCTCTTTACGGAAAACTTCACCATATCAGTGATTATACCCATTTTTAAAATCCGGTTATATACAGTATTGCGTCCACCATAAGTCTCTGCGTAAGTTGTTACTATAGAAATGCTACACAAACAAAATGAATCGAAACCTTTTAACCAATCAGAATTGAGAATTAAAAATAAGATCTCTTAGTTAGGTGGTGAATTTTACCTTCCTGACAAATTTAACAGCTTTTTGTATCTACGTACAGTATGTACATTTAATGACTTTCTGTATGATCAGCTATATCAAAAAACAAAACTTTCCATATCTTTCTGTTGTAAGATTAGAATAATAATAATAATAATAATAATGAAGTGGAATAACTTGGCTGCGTCTCGTTGAAATTTTGGAAGTCGGAGTGATTACTGCCTGCTAGTATGCTTGCTAACTCAGACATCATTTGAACCACAACGCTTGTTAAGAGAGACACATACCGTAGGGAGAAAATCCTTTAAAAATGTTTTTTAAAAAAAACACGTCTTCTGTTGGGTGTTCAGGAAGTCAAGAAGAACCAGGCCGTCCCGAGGCCACACTAATGATAAGTAATTCGAATAATTTAGCGTGAGTCAGGGCGCACTGGGCTTCATGGGGATTCTGATTAATGAGTCATGCCATTAGGAGGGAAAACGCACACCAGGGGATCGCAACTAAAGAACGAAGCCCAAGCAAAGACAGAGCATCAGGCAGCCATGATCTACTAAAGGGCCTACTTGAAAATCCGACCTACTTGTTATGTGCAGTGAATGCTAATACACTGTACCAACAGTACAGTCTCCGACATCATATATTACAGATGTTATGGATGCTTTACCTTCTGGGCAGCACTTATGCAAGGTATGTCTTCATAACACATTCATAGATATTGTATAAATCATTCATCATTACATAGTGTGTTGATGCGGGAATAAATGACGGGGTGTGCTGTATAGGAAAATAAACAAAGACAGGCTGGTTACCAATAACAATAAGAGTACAACCTGAAGTGTTTTATTCATCCACACACACACACACACACACACACACACACGAACAATATGAGTTTACTATATACAGCCTCTATCCATCATGGCTCTCCCAGTAGAAAGGTCTGCCGAGGGCAAGTTTACCAGGACACCCGGACGGAAGGGCAGTCAAAGGCGTGTGTGTGTGTGTGTGTGTGTGTGTGTGCATGTATATATATATATATGTATATATTATATAATATATGTATGTATATATGTATTAATGAGAAGATCTAAAAATGTAAAGGTTTCTATTTATTCTGCCATTAAGGAAGGAAGTGTCCATTCCCACTCCATCTTCATTTCATCTTCAGTAACCGCTAAATCCTGATCTGTCCTTTTTTTCCCAAGTACGATAGATTGCTATTACGCACCATAACCACAAGATAATATCATATCTTTTATTTGTATTAAGTGAATAATTATTCATAACGAGGTAAAACAGCTGCTGTAATATTGTTTACACCCGCTCATATTGCGTTCTGTCTCAGTCAAATTCGTTTGCAATTTTGCCTTACTTTACACCGCTTCCCAAATTGATTTTTAAAAATATCGCCAGGCATAGATAATTACAGTCAGAACTGCAGCGAACCTCGACAAATCAAATAAATTCCCACACTTTCCAAAGGAAATGAGTGTCTGATTGATCGCATTGCTCAGGAAATTGACTCTAAAATAAATCACAGCAGGCAATAATATTTCAGGTTGAAAGTTAAACAGAGGCTTGTACCTTGTAGCTTGTGTTGAACTCATCATTCTCTGTCTTTGGGATTCTTCCGCTGTGTTCAGTGGGGGTTCATTACTTTTGTTCCACTTTTATACACCGTGTCACATTAGATGCTGTTGGCGTCAGTGTGTTATTATGGTGCAAAGTGCAAAGATTTTGTACTTGAATTTCCATTTTTTTTGGATGGTTGCCAGAATTCAGGATTATCCAAAGGGTTTTCCTGGACAAATCTAGGGTTTTAAGTAGCAAGTTATAATAGTGAATCCTCTACATGTACATATAGACGTACAATCATGTGATTATTCAATCAGCCAATCATGTGATCTCGGTTACTGGCATGGGTGTTGGTGCCAGACAGTCTGGTTTAAGTATTTAAAAAAACAAAACAAACAAAACTGTTACGATTTTCAGCCACAACAGTCACTAGAGTTTACACAAAATGGTGTGAAAAACAAAAACCATCCACTGAAAGGTAGTTCTGTGGCCTTGTTGATGAGAGACATTAAAGGCGAATGGCCAGACTGGTTTGAGCTGACAGGAAGGCTACGGTAACTCAAATAACTACTCTTTACAACCGCGGTGAGCAGAAAAGCATCTCAGAACGCACGACATGTCTAACCTTGTGCCGGATGGGCTACAATAGCAAAAGACAACATCAGTTTCCAGTCACGTCAGCCAAGAACAGGAATCTGACGCAATAGTGGGCACAGGCTCACGGAAACTGGACAGTCGAAGATTGGAAAAAAGACCAGGTGATGAAACCGGTGAACGTTTCTGTGAAAGTAATGGCCAAATAACTTTAAGTGTAGCAAAATTCTCCGGGAGAAAGTCTGAAAGCAGACTGTTTGTGATGGAGTCTCTCAGAAATAGAGTTCTGAATCAAATGCTCCAAGGCCATTTGGCCTCTCACCATGACAGCATGCATCTACAGCACAACAGAAGGTCACCTATAAGAATATGGCAAGCTAAGACGGGAAAGGAGTGCAAATCTCCTCAGCTTTGCACTTCTCATCTGACTTTTTGGCTGTAATCTTCCCGAACATGTGCTTCAGAGCTGCCTGAGGTGCTGAGATATGCACAGCCGAAATGGTGGCTGCAGAAGATGTGATACAATGTTGTTTTGCTGTGATGTTGCCAAGGGGTTGGGGGTTAATAAAGCTTTCTGTAGCAACTACAGTGCTTATAGAAGGTGACAAGTATAGAAAAAATGTAAAAAATTTTTTAAAAAAGATGTTTATTTTGGTTTGTTCACATATTCAGCCTGGGTAAATTGGGTGTAATTGGGATGCCATGAACACTAGGTGACTATGCAGGGAATAAAACACTAGGGTGTGTGCTGTTATAGGAAAATAATCAATGGCAGGTTGGTGTGATGCATCTCAATGCAAAGCAGTTACTCTTACCAACCCAAAGTTGATTATTTTCCCATAACAGAACATCCAGAAGAGTTTTTCATTTATTAATGAACAACAAGTCATACTTTTTATCCATTTATAGTTGTATTTAATGTCGTGGAACATCTGCAATACAAGTTATATCCTGTTATCATTTCCTTATAGCAGTTATAACCAAACTGCAGCTAGTCATGTTACTGTGAAACTGCAAGAAACAGAAAAAGAATGCTGCTTTATTTTTGTTTTTTGTTCTCCAGGTGCTTTTGTTTGTGTTTTGGTTCCACCCCTGTCATATCATTGGTTAATTTCCCTAATGTGTGCACCTGTTCTGTGTTCAGCCATTAATTAGTTTGTGTATTTGTACCCTGTTGTCTCTAAGCCTTCTTGCGAAGTCTTGCCAATTGTGTTGTGCATTTCTGAGCATTGTTTATTGTCTACTGTTTTCCGACTTTCTAGCTAGCATCTGTGTTACCATTTTTAAAAATGGATTATCCTTTTTTGATGTTTTCCCATGTTGGAAAACTTACTGTAACAAAGTGAGGACACTGGAGACTCCTTCCTCAAATGTTAAATAAGTGTCTCCTTACAGAAAACATTTTAAATCATTTAGATAGACGGTATTACTTTTAGATTTTGTGAATGAGTTACTATGGAAACAATAACGTATTAAAATGAACGCATTAAGTTAAACCCGTGATATGAATTACAGCTGGAAATACTCTCAGAGCTGCTGTTATGGAAAATTAATCACCACTTTCTGACCAATCAGAATCAAGCATTCAACAGTGCAGTGGTAATCACAAGGCAAAAGTTAGAGCACTACTAACCACTAATAAACATTTGCGTCTCTGTGTTGCAGCAATAGGCATATATTAGGAGTTCTTGGAGAATTTTACCACCTGATCTAATCTACAGAACCTTAGACTTCCTTCCAGAGCCTGAATATCTCTTAAGCTCATACTTTTCCTCACACATAATCTGCCCTCTATGCCATATTCAGTTTTATACACATTCTTCTCTTTCCACTGGAGATGGATCAAGTCTGCTTCATTATTCTGGCTCTAAAAATTCACTCGGCTCCGTTTGCTTTCTCTGGGCCTTGAGTCAAGTATCTCGCTGATTTAATTAAGCAAATGGGCAAAAGAAAACCAGAACAAAAACATTAGATACTGAAAACAGAAACCGTGGAATAGTAATAAAAGAGATGTGATAAAAGGTGATGGAAACATTTTTTAAATTGTTAGGCACGCTATTTTTTTTTTTTTAATTTCTGTAGTTTTGTAAAGCATTTACATGGAAAAAATATTTGGTGTAATATTTAATCAAGGCATAATATCTAAAAGAATGAAAGCAGTCAGTGAATATTCATGTGTGCAATTTTCCAAGTAATTATCGTGAACATTTTTTAGATATTCTTACAATAATATTCTAATGAATAATGAAAACTTGTCTGAAAACAAAATGCAACTTATTTTTTTGATTGAGCTATGAAATGTGACTCTGATAAAGAGACAACGAGCCCTTTCCTTGGTTCCAGGTCCAGTTCTTTTGTTTTCCAATTTTACTAGTTTCTCTAGTTTTGCAGTTAATTAAAGACTTTTTTTTAGAGCCTTCTGATATAAAACTTTCTTTCAGATATGAGAATGACTTTGCCTGTGATATTTCTGCCTGTCTCATAGTTTAATAATAATAATTTTATGATATTTTTAGTTATGATGATTCCTGGACGCTTGAAGGAATTTCTGATCCAGTGCTTGCTCTCCTCGGAGTATATAAGGTTAGAGTGCATCGTATTCATATACCATTTCACGGCTTACTGATAGAGCTTGTGAGTGGGTGGCTTCTCAGGAGAGAGACTTTTTATTCCACTTTCTTATCCATCTTTTCAAAGACTCTTTAAAATCCATGTTTTATTTAATTATCAATACATTTGCAATTATTCTTATTATCTTACTATTTATAGGAGGTGTAGTATTTATACCATGGGCTATAAATAAATAAATAAATAAAAGAATGAATAAAAAATAAATACATGTATCCTTATTCTCTTCTTTCAACTATAAAGCTATTAACAGTTAGCTAACATTTTAAATAGTTTATGTCTTTTTTTCTCTCCAACAATAGAACGTTTAAAGATGACTGGACAGTGAAGTATGCATTTATTTTCCTGTGATAAATTTAAAAAAAAGATATTTTTAATCTGTTCATAGTATGTGGCTCTAGTTAAAAGTGGTAATGTGAATCGCCAGTATAAAACAAAACACTTAAAATTGATGCATTTTATATATAGATATAAATTAATCACTAATGATTAAGCATTAAAAGGTAACTGTTGTCGCTATTCAGTCATGTTAGTCGCTTACTAACAGAGGAATCAAGGAATTCGATTTATCTGGCTAAAATTTGTGAATGTCATCTTTTGTTCTTTCACTTGCTCAGTTATAGAGTTTATATTTAGGAAATTGTTTGATATAAACCAATATTTTGCCGGTTCCAGTGTATGGCACGTCATTTTATATAAATTGCAGTTAATTACTGTATATTTTTATATACTTTTGAGATACATCAGAAATGTAATGTGTGTGTAACAGCAATTTTATGGCAGTATCATAGCAGCTATGAGATTGTTAGACTGATTTTCCTTTTTGCCTTCATTTGCCCAATTTTGAAACCTTTAAAGAGCCCATACAACAATTAAACTATTAACGTTAGCAAGAAATAAAATAATGGTTAAAAAAAAACAACAACTCGAAAAATACTAAAAAAGTAAACCCTAAAAGTAAGTGAAACAAACTTTCGTTCTTCTTGCTATACAGCTTCCCATTAAAATTTCGCAGCCAAGCCATAATGGCTGTACTGCTGTCCATCCCCCGGGAGTGACATTTAATAATGCCACCCGTCACAACTGTTCACTAAATCTGCTAGGAAACGTCTGCCCTCTCACACACTCTCCCTGTGTGTTTCTCCAGATGGGACTGAGATTATTAAAGTGGCTAAACCAGGCCAAGACCACCGCCATGAAGCCTGTATCACTCTGAGAGCAGCACCAAAATCTGTTAAAAAAAAATAATAAAAAATAACGTCACTCTCTCACTCATTGCAAACGAATACTATCTGAGCAAGTGAACATATCTTCAGTATAGATGAATTTTTCAAAGATTTCTAATCAAAATAAGCAGAATTTTAATTTTGTTTTGCTGTTAATCACTGTCTTTATTCGCTGTAGGTGTGGTTCTTGCAACATCGCCCCCTAGTGGACATACGTTACGTACAAGTATGAGTACGTCCTGCTCGCAGATACGCAGAAGTATAAATCAGCCCTAACACCTTCAGCTTCTTGGTGATCCACTCCAATGCAGCTTTGACAGTATACTTAGGTTGTGATTGTCCTGATGGAAGGTGAAGCCCCACCCCAAATCTCAAATCTCTTGCAGATTGGAGCAAGTTTTCTTCTAGGATTGCCCTGTATTTGGTTATCCACAGACCTTAGCCTCAGCCCTGACCAGTTTCTCTGTTCCTGCTGATAAAAAAAAAAGCATTACAACATGATGCTGCCACCACCATGCTTCACTGAATGGATGGCATTCTCAATGTGGTTCACACCAACCTTCTAAGTAACAGTCCGCGAATACATGCCATTATTGAAAGCTGAACTTTACATAATCGTAACAGTGGTTGGGAATTTCTTCTATTTTTCCTATTTAAATTTCCGTCAAATACCCATAACACCGATTTACAAACCACCTCAGCTGCTCTATGGTGGTCCCGATGCCACTTACTTCACACTATGCCATCCACGGCAGAAGTAAAAGCAGTTTAAAATCTCTATTTTCACTCCTTCTGATGCCTTACACAGCTCGAGGAATAGATTGACAATTTTCTTTGCATCTTTCATGCTTCCAGGTTGACTCATAATCTTTTACTGTGATTTATGGCAGGATCACATCACAGCAACTTAATTTATGATAGATGGTTGCAGGGCTCTGCAAATGGCCCTATTGTACTCCTACTTCTTATATATCAATGCTTCATATTTGATTGATTGCACATATCTTAATTACTTATTGAAATACTGTAAGCAGATGGAGAGAAAATGCGGATCTGAGGTGATCGGGCCAATAGGGAAGGTCCTTTAGTGACTGCAAAACAGTTCCACATCAACGTAGAATATTAGTTGCAAATTCCAACACACGTGTACTACTCGTTGATCAGACAGTAGATCAGACAGAAGTATTCACATGTACTCAATAATTAACCTCATTGTTTCAGGTGACGTATTGCTGGGAATGTCGTAACTTACGCATAGATATTTATGTCTGCGTGTATTTTGAGCCTCTCACAGTATTTTAGTTTGATTTAATACAGCAACATGTTCAAATGATGGGGAAAAAACCCCAATCATTAGCTAGCTATTGTAGTCAAGAGTTGCTTGACTAATCTTAAAACGATCCAACAATAAGTGCGAATCACTAGCTCCAGCTAGCTTGATACCAGATTGGTCAAGGAATTCGGTCCAAGCCATTTGTTACTACTCAAACTTTTTACCATCTTTGAAGCTAGAGCAACACAAAGCAAAATAAACAGTTCATAAAGAAAAAATGTCTGTTCAGAGAACTTGCTTAATTTGCACTCTGTAGGTTTGCACAATTCTGGAATAGTGTTTTGGTCGTTATTTTAATCATTTTAAATGCTTTGACTTTTTTTTTTTTTTTTTTTTAGTATGTCTCTATTTTTGAATGAATTATTAAATTCTTTGCATTTTTATGAAATTTTATTATTACTATTATTACTACTTGTATTTTTTAAAAATATATATAAATTATTATATTTCCTACATAGAAAATACAGATTTTTTTTGTTAAATTTTAGGGAAAAAATGTCAGTAAACCTGTTTGTCTTGGAGGGCTTTATCCTTGACCTTACTAAAAAAGAAACAATTATACTTGGCTTTGAAATTATTAAATCTAATTGCAATATCAGTTAACATAACATGTTAGTCATTAAGAGACAATACAAGACAATTAAGTGTATGTGTTACAATAAAAATTAAATTAAAAAATACATCTATGTAAGCAGAATATTCAGATATATCTCCATTCCATGTGAGGATCTGTGAGAAAAATATGTGTTTTTAATAATGTGAATTATTATTGAATATTATGGATTTATTGATTGTTAGTCTTTGATTAGACTCAACCTCAGATTCGCCATCAAATCGCTCATGAAAGCACAAACACATTCCAATAAATGTCTGAAGGGATGTTTACGATGTAGGTTGATATAATTTTTTTCTCTCTCTCTCTCTCTCGCTCCTGGCTGTTCAGCTCCTTCCACGTTAGGAAAGTCAGCATTTGCCCCCACGGATTGAGCAGCAGGTGATTGAACAGTCCGTTTTCGCCTGAAAAGTCATTAAAAAACATTAAGTGTTGGGTAATTAATCAGAGATGCTGGCTAAATGAGTAATTGATTTGCCATTAAAAAAAAAAGAGAGGGAGAGAGGGGGGAAAAGAACACCTCCTTCCAGTCAACAAAAATGCTGCACACTAATTTAGTGTTTATTTAGCATCTGACAACAGTATTTGAATATCAATTTTGTATATCTGAATTATATTACGCATCGTGTTAATTAAAATTCTTGTTTTTCTGTGGCGTACTTAAAAAAATGCACATTTTTGACAATGTAATGTATGCATCACACCACCCAGTTGTTGATTATTTTCCTATAGCATGTTCTCAAGTGTTTCATTCACACAAGGAACGTAGACCAGAACTGTGTATGGACAGTAAAGCATGACAAATTGAATTAGAGATAAAATGCCCAGTGGTCTTACTGATTACAGGTTGGGATTGTGTAAAGTGCCACGGCCATTTAGGTTTACACACAGAGGAAATAAAGATCAATTGTGTATTCTCTGTGTTTTATGGGTGTGTGTTTCTCCATCAGTACATGTATAACCAGATTATAGATGCACATCTGAGAGTACAGTTCAGCTTATAGACCAAACTGAACAAGAGTTTTAATATCACGTTCATATCTGCAGTGTAACATAAGCGACTCAAAGGAAGAGCAAGGATTCCTGCATAAAACGTTTTATTATAGATCTTAGCAGACGTAATAAAAACATGATCCATAATCAGCACTGATAGGTAGGCAAAGGTCAATAAATACAGTCGATTTTAAAAAACAAGGTCAACGAGTAATCAAGAAAACAATAACAAAAGGCTCAGGACTTGCTAGGAATGGCAAGACTTCGCAATGAACAAACAAACCTGCGCTACTTAAATGTTTTGGAACCAGGAAGTACCTGGAATATCACAACCTCTGTTGGTGGGGATGGGAAGTGTCCCGATCTTCCATTACAAACTGTCATATATATATAAAACATATCAAATCTTGCTCCTGCTTTTGACGGTGATGTTACCGAGCCTTATTTTCCCGTTTTTTCTATGTTCTTGACTTTCCTGCCTCGTTCAAGCTTCGTCCTCGCTTCATTCTAGATTAGTTCAACCCTGTGTGTAGATTGCCTGACCCTCTTGCCTCCTGATTCTGATTACTGCCTTGGCCTTTTGGTTTGTCTGCCCTGGTTTTCTCAGGAACATTTGCATCCAACTCTGCTAATTTCTGTGACAAACCTGTTGGAGGCAATGTTGGATTACCAGCCAAGTGTTGTGGAGTGTCAGGTTCTCTTGGAAAAAAAAGGACCCTTGTATTTTTATCATTTTGGTGTCTTTGAGAAAAGAAATTTCCTGAATATGTGATCTTGGAGAATTCCTGAACTATATTGCAATCGAAAGCAATTCCCCAACACTGGCAAAAAGACTATATTCCCCGCACACATTACAATTTCACGACCTCGATTTAGGTCGTGGCTTCATTAAGCTGTGGGAACAATTAACTGTTGACATGCTGTATAAATAAATACAATGCAAAATAATAGGATGTGCTGGATCAAGTGCTATTTTATACATGAAATTTGCACTTTTTTATCACATTTTTTTATGTGATAATTACACCTAGGTCTATTAATGCAGCAATATATTGGCAATACACTAGACTCCTATTCGATTTATTTTATTGCATGCCATCTCCTTCATATATCATCATTTTTTTGTTTTTGAATTTTTCATTGTTAAATTGTCTTTTACTTTAGACCTTCAGTAAAGTCTTCACTTTACTTTTGTCTTCACTTTACTTTTGTTTGTGTAAAGCTGCTTTGAGACAATGACCTTTGTAAAAAAGTGCTATACAAATAAAAATGAATTGAATTGAATTGAAGTATTGCGATCCTATTTCCGTCTTCAGTCCGCATTTTCTATCCCTGATTTGTTAGGGGGTTTAAAGGCAAGTGCCTTTAAACTGTGCTTCTGTTTAAAGTTGGTGGTCTAGATGCTAATGAAAAACCCTTTCTTGAATGCTTCTACTCAAGAAAAATCTGGCAACCCTGGAGATGTGAACTGGATGCAGGTAATTTGCATAATCTGAGCGGAGAGCTCAGAAAATCTACTTAACTACAAGTGGAATCCGACTCTGAACATAAATCATTTTCCGCACTTAAATATTGACGTAACCTTCGAACCTAAGCCAACGCCTCTGATATTTGGCCCAATATAATAATAGTAATGTCGAGATGTGACCCGCTAAAGCAGGAAGTCTGAAAATCAGTATTGGAAACCATTATGCTGTTTGGCTGGAAAGGGTTAGCGTCAGGAAAGTCTGGATTTCTCGTATTGGGTTGCTATGATTCAGTTGACGATCACCAGGCCTCACTTGAACTCTATTAAATGAAATGTAATTGCCCAATAAGTGTCTGCTTTTGTTCTCCTTGCCACCAGCACTGTCTCTCTGAGGAGTCATTATGACTTGGAAATCAATATTTCCTTGCAAGTTATTTTTGCTATTCAGCCTACTTTACTGAATTGAAAAATTCACAAAATTCAAACCTGCCCTTCCTTTACTTTGTGAGAAAGTCCATGGTTTTGGGGATTTGATTCACCAGTAGAATGATTTTAAGTTTATATCTGTCATAGAAGTAGACATGAAATGTTTTTTTTTGTTTTTTTTTAAAATTATAAGTCACAGATGTTTACAAGATGAAGGATGTCAGAAGCCACACACACACACACACAAATAAATAAATAAATCCCTCAAATTGCATGTGAAATTAACATTCAGAATACTAAGGCTGTAGCTTATCAGGGTACCTGGGACTGCCAGGTTTCAGCAAATTGTGGCTTAAATGCTGCTGTGAAATGCTGGAACTGGTCAACCAGAGAGATTAAAGAAGAAACGCAAATTCAGTAACGAAAGACAATGTGTTAGTAAATGAAGTTGTTATTAAATAAAGACTCTCCAGGAAGAACAAGTAAACAGTGTAGAGAGCATTAATGTGGCTGATATGCCATTTCATTACTAATTGGTTTTTTAATAAAAAGGCTGCGGGGTGCAGAATAAACTACAGTTACCAAGTGATGGTTTAGGAATTAGTGCAATAAACTAAAATCTCTTGCGCTGTTTGTTTTGTATGTTTGACATGATGTCAAAAATCGTCAATTGCGTATTGATATTCTGGATGACGAACAGGGCCAGAACACATCAGCTGCTAAAATAATGTTGCCATGGATTTTTGGTGAACCTTAGTGAACCTTTGGGGAACTGCTAGCGATATAGTGTTTTACAGTACAATACAATAGCGATATAGTTAAACAAGTAATTATTACTATTAATATTAAGATATTACTATTAAATCATTAAAACAAGTATTATTACTATTAAAGGAGCGTTAGGCATGATTTATGGGCCTCATCCCCATTCCCTCTCATGTACACAAACCTCTGCCCCAAAAGTAGCATTAGCATGCTGACTAGCATTAGCATTAGCAAGGATTTTCATTCAGAAGTGCCCTCAGCCACTTAAATGATTGAAAGCCAAGTTATAACACTATAAAAGCAAAATTATCTCATATTTCCTATTGACTTACAAGAACAGTCGAGTGCCTTTGAAAGAGTTCTGTTTTTTCTTTTTCTTTTTTTTTTGTCCTGAGATCTTATGAGCTTTACTTTTATTAGCATTATTAGCATTGCTAGCATCATTAGCTAAACTATAGGCCATTCAGCTGCTGGAAAAACAAGCTAGAACACTAAAACATGTAAAATTATACGTTATACTTATGTACAGCTTATACTGATTTACGAGAATGGTCAAGAGAACCTTCGCTGTCCTGCTTTACGTTGTGATGAGGTTTTATGAGCTTTAAACTCTGGGATTAGCATTGGTAGCTAAATGAGCCTGCTGAGCCATTCAAAAGACGTATCTACGTGATTCATGATGTAAACAATTCAAAGCGTTATACCCGTCCAGGAGCAACATTGCTAATTCTCTGCCATAAATATGACTCTATCATGAGAGTGCTCTGCCAACGTTTACTCTGGTTTTACTTGTCGTTAAGGTTTTTTTTTTTTTTTTTTTACAGCATGCTGTGTGCTTGTCAATTACGCCATATTTTCTTTCTGAACAGGCTGAGATTGAAACTGAATCTCTGGGAAATATCTATAAAATTACTGATAGGAGGTCCATGTAAATACAAACAAGCACTCTGGATCATAACACAATTCTCCAGATGGGTTTTCTCTGCCATTTAATACACTTGTGCTGAAGACATGGCTTAAAAAAAAAAAAAAATCATGTTCTACATACGTATTTTGCAGTACGAAATAAAATAATGACTATTGCACCTTTAACCTCACTGGCACAGGTTCTTGGTTTTGAACCACTCCAGACTGGAACACGTTTTCTTCTAGGATTATTTGCTCCACCCATCTTGCTCTCAACCCAGCTGCTGCTGATGAAAAACATCCCCACCACATGATGCTACCACCACCATGCTTCACGGTGGGCATGGTGTTCTCAGGGCGCGGAGCTGGGGTTGGGTTTCTTCCAAACAAAGAGATTGGGCTGGAAAATGAAGCAATGCATGGCAACTTTAGAATAGATCATTTCATAAAGCAACTCAGCATTTAGTCATTGTATTCCACTGAAACTGAGTCGAGTGTGATATTTAGCAGGGAATGAGATAATCTATGCACAAAATTTAAAATCCATAGTCAGCCACATTAACATTAATGTGTCTAACAATGAGAAAACACAAACAAAGTCAACAATAATAATAATTTATATGATTCATGTAAATTTCTTCCATGCCATTGATTAGAGTATAATGAATTGAGTTGCATGTCTGTTATTATAGATATTATTATAGACCTTTTGTGCAATACAAGCACATAGACCTGGCAAACACGTATTTCTCTATCAGACTGAAAAAGATAGGATTCAATAAAATTCCCACTCTCTTTTCTCGGTTACTGCAAGGTTTATATTAATGCACTAGTTCTAATATGTTATCATTTCTGTAGTAACTTATACAGGGATGTAAACAGATTTTAGAAATGTGTGCATGGTGAGGTTTTCTGTCAGGAGGTGGAATGTTTATTTAATATTTTTTGTAAGGGGTCTCCAGAGTCAGCGCTTTGTACCAGTCAGAGGAAAAGCTGTACATATTTAAAGTTTTCCCACATGGGAAAATCGTCAAGATGGAAGATTTTGCATTTTGCGGTTCCTCAGTAACATGACAAGCTGTGTTTTTTTTTTGTCTTATTAACTTCGAGAGGCCTGTTTATAGCTGTTATAAAGTACATAAGTAATTTGTTTCATGGTTGCGCCACAACATTAAATGTAGCTATAAACAGACAAAAAGTGTGTCGTTGTTGAACAGATGGGGTGTTGCAGGTAGCTGGTATGACAACTAGATTTAGGCTTTTCACATGTAACACAGAACCTTGTGCTAAAGGTTTTCTGATTATATATCATTGGCTTTCTAGTTTCCTGTTGACACACACACACACACACACACACACACAAGCACACATACACATTCCAACTTGTTCAGGTTCTTGGTTTTGAACCACTCCAGACTGGAACACGTTTCCTTCTGGGATTATTTGCTCCACCCATCTTGCTCTCAACCCAGCTGCTGCTGATGAAAAACACATGATGCTACCACCACCATGCTTCACGGTGGGCATGGTGTTCTCAGGGCGCTGAGCTGGGGTTGGGTTTCTTCCAAACAAAGTACCATGGCATTACTCTCTCCTGCCATTTAGAGCGACAGTATCCAATCATCTGTCCTGTATGTGGAAGAGGGCAGTCAGCAATTTCCTCCAAGTCCATTGTAATGCGATAGGGGTGACCTAGGTTGTGGATGGGGATTGGCAATGACCCAGTTGGTATTTAAAAATGTATGTATATGGTATTTTTTAATAATACACATGCAAAAAAGCAGTTTTGCATGGGTCTAATCAATATCAAAGAGCTGCTGTAGTTGATATAAGACCACATTAAATGTGTCTCCCTGGAAATGACTTACAGAAACATTACTGATTCAATTATTAAAGTAAATGATAAAAGAGAAGTGTACTTTGAGAACGTGCCCTTGTTAGCTCCATGCTTTTTGTATTACATCTTGACTTTTTTTTTGTTTTTTTATCTGATAGGCTGTCCATGCCATAAATATTCCATGTTTTTTGTAAACAGCTACATAAACCATAAGCAATGTGATATCTCTTTTGCGGAAGGCAGTGAGAATGCGTTCTGAAATGGATGGCATATGCAGCAGCAAAATGGCTTTGGCTGTAGGTGCACATTCATATGCATTACATGGCTTTAATATTAATGCCTCGCAATGTTCTACAAATCAGAACTATGCGTCAGTTTGTCTAGTAGTAAAAGTCAAAATGACTAGATTTATAGCATAATCTGGAAGATATTTCACTGTAGTCCAGTCAGCGTGGCTGATTACTTCTAGAGATTTTTCAGCTTATATTTTCTGGATGACTTTTTCAATGGACAGTGCTAGTCAAACGTTTTTCAACATCTGAACCGATTTATTTGCGTATGAATTGCAATGGTTTGTTGACTAAAAAAAAAAAAGATACAGAATAAGAATTAAATAAGGAAACCTAAATCTTTGTGGACGCTTTCAGATACTAATAGGACTCACAGTGAGTGTTACTATTAAATATTTAGGTTTTAGAGTGTTATGATTTTGGGTTTTTCTGTTTAGATTGTTCCAATAAGGCAAACAAAAATGCTAAAATATAGGGTGCGCTAAACTTTTTTACTAGCAGCATCAGTAACCGCTTTGTCCTGGTCAGGGTTACAGTGGATCCGGAGACAATCCGGGTAACAGTCAAGAGCGCAAAGTGGAAAAATTCACCCCGGATGCGACGCCAGTCCATCACAGTTGTTGCTCAGCCTCTGCTGCCATAGCGACTACATGCAGCTGCTTAGTCTCACTCTGTAAGCTGTTGGCAGGCAGCTGCATCCACTCACCATCCATGATGTTCTCATGTGTCTTCAAATCCGAGGTGCAGGAACTAAACCTGAAGGGCTTTTCACCTCAGTGACTTGTCCTACTTGTGTTTAAAGGCTTTCTCCCTCATGAGAACCGCTCGCTGCTGTGCATCCTCTCATGTTTCTTCAGATCCATCCAAAGATACAGTCTTGTGGGGTTTTAATTCGCATTCGAGCCAAAATGGAAAAACAAGAGAAAGACCCAATCCAAGCCAGACAACACATGCTATTGAACAGAATCATTTTTCAAAGTGAGTTTGAGAGGTTTTTTTTTTTTTTTTTCTGCGATTAACATATTTCGTTTTCATTTCGCCATTGCCACTGACATATTTGTAGCTGTGAGTTTTGCATCATCCTATGCCTATCTTCCTATTGGTGGCTTTTGGATGAGTGTTGTAGAAGCAGTCACACTCTGAGATATTAATGAAAAAAAAAAATCTGACACTGCCAGAACTGTCTTTGGTAGCAGTGGCACTAAATCAGCCACTGGTGAGCATGTCACATTATGCTTTCTAGACCAAAGACTGCTTTTATGGCGTACGATTTTTGTTTGTGGCATCAAAATTTTGGCTGAAAATCATAGAGTGTAAAGCCAACTTACAGTATGTTGGTCAAAATCCTAGGTTTTGTCCCAAGCCCAAGTATTTCCTCACATATAAATTTACAGTATGGTTGTATATAGATGCCAAATATAACCTTTAGTGTTACTACTGCTCACATATTCTGTTAAAAAAATTGTGCAACTTCATTCATTGCTGATCATTCTTGACCCCCAAGTCAAAAGATGGCTGGATAGTTATCACCATCATAAATTACCATCAAGAAGCATCTGCTTGTCATTGAGGCTCTAAGGAAGCTTGTGAGCTTGAGGCTGTGAACAGTTGGTGGAGAACATGCCACATGAGCAGAATGAGCTACAGAAGGCAGCAGAAGTCGAAATGTCTCCTAATTGACAGTTTCTGGTGGTGCTGAGAGATGACAAAATTAACTCCCCTAGAGCATTGGTAGATGAAAGTGGGAATTGTGATTTCCGCGGCAACTTTTGCTGTGGTGCCATGGTGCTTTGCTGCCCTGTTTCAACTTATTGACAAAAATAGGAAAGAAACACATGGTCATGTGTGAAGCGTGAAAATCAAATCAAAGTCCTCTTGATCATCTACACCGTGTGTGTTTAACAGCAATGGAATAGAGTTCGTGTGGGTTATGGTGTCACCTGGGCAATAATTAAACAGTAACAGAGGTAGATTGTTGGGGTAATGTTATCATATTAATTAATATAAAACAGTAAATAGACATTAAATACAGAATAAAACATGATGAGGCATGCTGTAATAGGGAAATAATCAACAGCAAGGTGGTGTGATGCAAAGCGGAGGGCCATTATCACCCCAAAGTTGATTACTTTTCAATAACAGCGTGTCTCAAAATGGTTTATTTCTCTTACATTATATTACAACAATTTGCTAACAATTAGGATTTTTTTTATTTATGAATGAAACATTATACTTCATATCTGTTGGGAAACAACAGGTATAAACAGTCACTACATCACACTTACTGACCGTTACAAAGTGCAGACACTGGAGACTCCTTCCATTCCTTCCCAGTTTAAGTTAAATATATGTCTTCTGACAGAAACCTTCATCATATCAATGATTATACATTTTTATTAAATACAACACACTTTTAATCAGTTTATTATTAGGCTTAGTTTATGCAGAGCATCTACCATACTATAGAAATGATAACACATTAAATTGAGCATGTTAATATATTTGCCTTGAGGCCAGGACTCCTGTCAGAGCTGCTGTTATAGGATATTATTCAATGCTTTCTGACTGACAAGAGATCAGTTGAGAATTCAACTATATAAATGCTGTGGTATAAAGGGCAGTAGATAGTTGAAACTATAAAATGATATGAACCACAGTCATTGGAAACTTCTTGCTGAGCCAGTGTTGGTTTTGAATGAGACAGAACCCTGATGATTACCTGGAGTGTATCTAGTAATCTATTGCACTTCTCATAGTAGTGGGAATCACATGTTGTAGAGCATGCAACTGTACGGGTCATCAAAGACCAGGTGGACCTTGTTCTTCACTCACTTTAATGCTCTTAACATAAGCGATACAAAAGATTTTCTATCTAGAAATCATTTGAAAGCACTAACAGATCCTGTACTTGGTCTCAAATGATAGATAGATAGATAGATAGATCTAAAGATAGAAAATACAGGAAGAAGCAGTCCATAATCCTGGACTGTTTGAGAAACCCACTGAGATGAGATATGTCCGCTCAGACTTCCCCTCAGCAATGGCTTGAGTGAAGTGGACTCAACAACTCCTCTTGGCTTGCTACTGGTAGCCCAGAAATAATCTGTTTTCTCTCTTATTGTCATGCTGCATGTGTGTTCCTGCTGCCTGTGGTGCCAGTGCCAGAACTTGACTCACTTCTAGTGCTGTGGCTCTTCTCACCTTACGTATCCGACTGAGTCATCCTCTACTTTTGCTTGGAGCTGTCTACACTTCTGACTCACTTTCAGCTGTTGTAGATGGTCCCACATAGATACCCTAAAGAATTGCACTTCCTGAAAACAGTTTATGCCCAAGTCTCACCCTTGTTTCAGCAGATAATCTCACCTGAATCTCATCTTTGTACTTAAGAACTGCTGCTGTGATCATAAAGACTGTCCTGTGCTCCCAGGACACTTATTCACTTATTCACAGTCTTCTCATACTGAACATCCTTTCAATACACTTAGTGCTGTTTGTTTCTTTACTCGTCTACACCTGTATACTGTAACGACATGTAATCCCACTATCTGATGCCAATCAAAGATGATGGACTCCCATTTGAGTTTCTTCCTTATGTCTTCTCAGGGAGCTTTCATTGCCACTGACACCCCTGGCTTGTTCATTACGGATCTACATCTACATCTGGATTTCTGTAAAGCTTCTTTGTGCCAATGTCTATTGTTAAGTGTCATAGAAATAAAATTGAATTGAATTGGACCCAATATGAATTCTGGCATTCAACATTTGTACTGTAGTGCCCTAGACAGCTTTTATGAAATGGTTGGGTGTCAACATGATGCCCCTGAACCATCTAAGGTGAAATGACATTTTCAACTAATGGGTACTCCAGTGTCTTTGTGGTCTTAACCAAAGACCACGTGAGTGGTAGAAAGTAAGACAGTCATCAGCGTAAAATGACTCCGGTGCTTGAATGGCTCTTTTAAATGACTTGTGGTTAGTCCCAGTCAAAACCACACCTACAATCACTAACCATAATCTTCTGTTCAGGTAAGAATGGTAGATTTTTTTCCCCCAAAAGTAGAGCAATACTAGAAATATTTATGTGCTTTCCTAGTTAACATGAAATAAATATTTTCAAAATAACAGAAACAGACAAGGAATTTTAACACCAGTGACACTACCTCAATTCTCTTAGTATTTTGTTTTCTGAGCCAAGGTTTTGAGTTGACAGCCAGATCAACTGGCCTGGTCATAGCTGGTGGTGTGGTCTGCAATACCTGTTCAGGTTGATCCTCTGCTGACAAGAGCAGGGGCAACTGATACCCTAAAGTCCACTGGAAGGATGTAAGAGTAAGGATAAGAATAAGGGGGTTTTGGTTCAGGTGCGGGAAATGGCTACACTCTTTTTAATTCATGCTGCCGTAGGTTCTGAGAAACCTGCTGATCTCTCGGTTGAAGTGCTTGACCAGAGCTTGATATATCGATATCTCGGACACACTTGTGAGTCTGCGAACATGAGGGGCAATCAGCTCTGTATTTCAGCCTCTTCGTCCCTGTAAAGCTTGGTTGTTTGCAGAGATCTGGTGTGGAGCATGTTGTCAGTTTTGATGTAGAGTTGATTGAACTGATTGAGAGAACAACCATTATCCCTGCAAGCAAGGTTTGACTGGAAAGAAACACTGACACTGTGCCTGAAGATGGTTTTCAAAGCTGGCTGCTTTCAGCTGCAGAAAGTGAAAGCATATTCAGCTATAGATTTCATTCTCTGGCTAAGACTCAACAGCTGCTCCCCTGCCTTCTTTCCTAAAGCAGAGTGGCCAGATTATGAGTAAGCAACCTAGAGGAAAGTTTCATAAACAGAAATGCCCTTCTAGTTAACAGGAACAGAACCAAGCAACTTTTGCCTGTAGAAAGGTAGTGATATAGCTAATAATATGACGGACTGCATTAAAAAAAATCTTGTACTTTTTTCAAGGCATCTGTCATACTTATCAGGAAGGGCCACTCTGGGTTTGAAGTCGTTTACATCTGGGTTAGTCTTAGGTGCAGTATTGCCTACAGGGGAGTGAGGAGTTGTACTGGTCTGTGAAGATACCTCAGCAAATCAGGATCAATCCCTCAATGAACGATGAGATCCGCCAGATTTGTTGCAAGTGGGCGGCAAGCAGCGCATCTTGTGCAGTGACAACAGAGCTCCAAAGCTGTAACTCCACTCTATTCGTGGTGTTGAAGGTGTGGCAGTGAAGCTGTCTGTGGAAAATTCTGTAGCATATACCTAATAATATAATTGAAGCTGACACACTGCAGTATAAAGAAGGATGATCATGAAGTAGCATGAAGCCTAAGAATAGGAAATTGAATATAATGTATGCTACATGTCAGGAAATGAAGAGTAACAGGTTGAAAGGGTCAATATTGATTCACAATTAATCTCATTGGGTGGCGAATTTTGTAGGAAGAGGACTGGAAGGTTGCAATCGAGGTTCTCTTTAAAGGTAAACCTGTCTGTGTTGGCTTTTTTTGGGGAAAAGTAATCACTGAAGCACAAACATGCAATGGTCTCATGATTATAAACTTGGATTAAATTGGACTGGAATGAAAGGAAAAGATACCAATGGTTGAAGATGGGGGAGAGGCAAGTTACAGTTTTTCCTTTTGCATCACCGTCACTGTCACATGGCAGCAAATGCCATGTGCTGAAGATTTGGCTTCTGTTCTAGTCCTGTGTCCAACTCCATCCTGTTGTTTGTTACCTGACTGTGTTCACCTGTTCTGTGTTAGTCCCTGAGTAGTTTGTCGGTGTATACCCTGGTGTATCAGTGAATCATCTCAAAGTCTTATTGTGCCTTCAGTAGCTTAGTAGTCCAAGCCTTGTTTTATTGTTTCCCCATTTGATTTTAGACTCTTCCTGTGTTTTGACTTTGATTATGGATTACCCTTGTTTCCTTCCACACTCTCTACACCGCACTTTACACAGGGTTAGTGTTTGTACAATTTTTCCAGTGCCACTTTGTAAGAAACTAACAAGTTATTAGGTTTCAGGCAATTAGGTGGAGTGAGTAGGCATAGTGTAACCAAAGTAACATGGTATAGCTACTGTCGCATGGTTTCTGGAAATGAAAATCCCCAAGTCACGCATCAAACTGAAGAAGAAAACATTCCACATCCATCCAACTCCAACCTAAGGCAATATCTTTAACATTTGGCTAGTTATTCAAGTAAAGTATCTATTAAAATATGCATGAAATGTTGACACATCAATTGCTAAGAACCCCAAAGCTGCTCCATAAGCGCACAAGTGGATGAGGGACTTTTATACAACCTACATAAGTTGTTTCAAGTAAAATATCTGACACATTTGGTAAGGAAATTAGTTGTACTAATTGCTCTCTCTCCCTCTCTCATCATTGAGTGATCTGGCTGTCTGCTCTGGATTAAGTGTGGCATCTTTATCCTCATAAACTCACTAGAGAAGAGACTGAGCAGTCAGCGGTACACGGGTGCTATCGGATTATTGGATGCTGATTCATACTGATGAATGTGGGCAATCAGTTCTAGCAGTAGTGTGGGTACACAGCTTCTTGTCTGTTCCATAATAAGGTCATTAAAAGAAATCTGGCCGGTGAATAGAAAAAAAAAAAAAAATCTCCACCATCTGGTCTCTAAAAGGCTTTTGTCCACTCTATTGAAGCTCTTTTTGTAAAGGGCAATAAGGCTATTTATTTAAAAAAAAATTGTGAGTTGATTGCTAATATTTATTACAAGTATTTTTTTGGATGATGTTGGAATTAAACATTTATTTCACTGTGAAGATACTCTCAAGAGAAAGGCTTACAGAACAGTTTGGCAAAAATATGTTTTTTATTGTTTATTGAAGAAGATACCATGTGCTGTTTTAAAATCGTGTTATTTTTATGTTAACAATATTCATCCAAGCGTCCATGTTTGAAACATGTTGGATTCTGACGGGAAAAAATAGGTTTAATAATATCATGTGGGTTTAGAAGGTAAAGGAAATGGATTTAGAAAATTATGAAAAATTACATGTATATCATAATGAAACATACGGACATACTGAATTCAACATAATGACATTCTGTATATCTCAAGAAACAGGGTAATTAGAGGATGTACTGGATGAAGACATGACGTAGTGCTTCTTTTAAGTGCATAATAACACCTTAAGAATGTATTCATAGGTAATTATACATATATATGTGGCCTTTATAGAATGTATACTGTAAAATAGGTTCTTTTATCACTTTGGAAAATGAAAGAATCTGCTTCTTTTGACTTGAGACTCTTTTGAACCAACCAACTACTATATTTATCTTCATTTCTGATCCTTGACCCCAATGAGCACTCGTTCATTGCCCCAACTGAACTCAACTGTTACAAACCGAGTTCGCCAACCCCAGTTCCTCTCATTCTTTTTGGTCTTTTTGGTCTCCACCCTCCCTTTCCTTCCTCTCTCCATTAAAAAAAGGTCACAAATGATAGTTAAAAAAATATGCAGAAGATGTACGAACCTGCCGTCCAAACAGACAAGCCTGGGAAATGATGAAAAACCCATAATGACTGTTCATAGGCCTCCAAATATAACCATATAAATAAATAAGAAAGCAAACATGGCGTGGGAATGTCACTATGTGCTATTATCAAATGTCAGCCATTTCATTAGTGGCACTATTTTTTGAATAATACTGATAGAGAATGGTGTTAATGAAAAGAAAGTTGCTTTGTGACCTGAGTGGACATTGCGCTTTTGTGCAATTAATGTCAAAATGGGGCATAACAAAGAAGGAGAGCTCATTAGGAGCTCTGCAGGATGGTGAAAGTTTGGAGCCGAAAGATAGTCACCAAATGTCATTTTGTTTCCACTTTACTCTTTCTAAGAAGGAAATACAATCCAAATTGGCTAATGAATGAGCTAATGTCTACATGCTCTCAGACCAGAACAGCAGCAGCTCATGCTTATGACTATATGCTACTACCTATGAATTTTTAGAGTAATGCATAATAGCCAGTTTAGACCTGACAGCATACAGTCATCCGTCATATAGTCTAGCAGCCTTTGTTCAACTGCGTTCGATACAAGTCTCAGCAAAGTTTCCAGCCTAATGACGTATCAAAAACTACACAAAAGACCTGAAACTACCCTGAAAAAAATCAAGGTCACTATAGTGCACACACATTTCTAATGTATGGACGTTATATACTCCATAACCCCTTTACCTCTCCTAATCTTATACAGCAATATGGAGTATCTTACAATAGAAATGGTTCTGTACATCATAGACACACTGTATGCCTTTTTACTTTGCCTTTGTGGAAATGTATTAGATTAAATGCTGATTATTTGCTATAAAACAAGCTCTTGGTGGCTGCAGAGTAACTAACCCAATTTGGCAACCCTGTTATAATCCTGTTGTTGGATTCCTGTCCCAATGAGCCTCTAGCTCTTGTTGCATTTTTCTCATTTTTTTAAAGATGCAATAATAACTCCATGAAGCTAAATGGGGAAATCAGCATACTGCCCCATGATTGCGCAACATCTAGGAAGGCGAACACATCAATGGAACATTGGCAATTTTTAAAGAATTGTTGGTTTCTCAATCACTAATTAGTTTGTTTAATGGAATTGCATGGACTTTATGAAGATTAACATTTGCTGAATGGATGATACTCTATATATGCTGGGGGTTCTGTGTCATGGATAGGCCAGGAATGACTAGAGACTACAATTCCCATCAACCACTGCACCAGATGACATGTCTGGTTTCACCTGTTTCATGTTTTCGGTTAATTAGCACTAGTATATAAGTCACGTTTCGCACTGCACTGGTTGTCTTGCGTTTGTCTTTCTTTGTCGTTATGCTTCTAGTCTCATGTTTATGTTTCCTGGTACCCTGTCACGAGTTCCCTAGTTCTTGTTAGTGATTTATTTTTGATTTAAATTAAATTTTCTACTTGAGACTGCATTTGCATCCACCTCCACCTTGCTTTACGTGACCGTCTGCCCCATCTGCTCCTACGGACGAGCCGTGCAATTGTAGCTGTTCCTGAAATAAGAAATGCTTCGTGCATTCTGTAACCTCTCAGAAACAGCTCAATACAGCAATACAGTCAAAAGAAGACTCTTGAACTCTAGAGTTAAAATTTGGTGTTTATATTTTCTGTTTCAAGGACTAAAAAAACCAAACTGATGCAGTACAACAGAAGTTACAGGTTCACTAAAAACAAAGACCAAAGACACATGCAGACTTTTAAACTTGCATATTTTAAAGAAATACAGTATGCACCAGATCTCATCCCCAAATCAACACCTATGGATGATTTTGGAGTGACGGAATGATCAAAACACCAACAGAAGGGAATATCGTTCAGAAGAATGGACTCTTCACCTCTAGTTTTCCATCTGTCATTTGCCCTTTAACGCATTACCTTGTCTTTTATAGAACTGTTGTGACCTTTAATGTTCAGTGACGACTAAAGATCTTTGCCTACACCACTCCATTATTGCTTTCTATCCCGACTCAGTCAATACTCACAAGTCTATATTTACCTGGATGTAAGTAATGGAAAGCCGAGCTTCTGTTTACATCCTGCCACATTAACCGCTCAACCTTCTGGTGACAGTGTTCTGATTGATTCACCCAGGAAAGAAAGACACTAGAAAGCATTTGCTATCAATCCTGTTCATGCCTTTCCATGGAGGTTACATGGAGGTTATATGGAATGGCACAGAGGACATTGACGCTGATTGAGACACTGATTGAGGTTAATGATAAACTTGAGATGGTTTATATACTTGTGGGACTGGGACGTTTGTGTTATAGTTAATTACTAGCCCCATTTTTTTTTTTTTGACCTAGGATTGTTCCAGGGTTGCAGCTCAAAATGTGGCTTGATGTGGTTCCAGTATGCTCTTGCAATATGTCTGAGGTTCTGAAATTGATTTTCCAGTGCTGTAGATAATTATTTAAACTGTGCATGGAACCACATATGTATTGCACTTTTTAAACTGCTGTGGAAAGGAAGAAATGATCAACCATGGTGTCTTTAGCAAGCTTTGAGGAAAAGTTCAGTGATAAGGAGATAAATTTATTAACAAATAACAAAAGTCATTAGGACAGAGGTGTTTCTCGGGACCATGAAAAGCTGTATTTTTTCCTTCTTATTAACTTCAAGAGAGAGAAAAAAGAGAGGCTGCTGAGGGAATGATGTTTATAGCTGCTAAAATTTATAATTGAACCTTTTCCAGGCCATATCACACCACCCTGTTGTGGATTATTTTCCTTTAACATCATGCCCCCAAGTGATTTCTTTCTTACTTAATATACAGCGATCAGTGGGATGTGCCACAAATGCAATACAATTCATAAGTAACTGTTAATGTAGATAAGTAACAAATGGCCCCATGATTATATATTTGTATATATATCAAAAGGTACAAATGGTTATGGTTAGGGTTAGTACTACAGGTTCTCCCTTCTCTTAGGATTTCTATAGATTTGGCATGAGGGCAGGGCATTTGAAAATACTGCAGCAGAGGAAATGCTCTTTGGCCTCTTTCTGTCATTTCCCATGGCTATCAATTCATAGAGCAAAGTTTGCCTTTGCTAATCAGCTCTTGGGTCTAATGAGATTAAGTCACCCTTTTGCGGCAGTCAGGAGTCAAGAATGAATATGTCTTCTTCCGTTCCCGTGTGATTCATTGATATGCTGCTCCACAGCACAGTTGCCCAAGCCGTTAATGACATAATGAATAATGGATGGCACAGCTCAGTATTACATTTGGCTTGATTGCAACCAGATGCAGTTTAGCATGTGGTGGTTTGATTTGATGATATATGGCAGTAACATCTTTGTTCTGCAGATGAAAGCATTTCAAAGAATCATATGATCATGCTTTGAAAACCTACACTTTATAGTTTTTGGTGATTTGTTTTCATAAACTTGCTAGAGTTAGAGAAGAAAGTGGAATTGCAGAAAAGGAAGAAAGTTGCATCGACAGCTCAGATTCACAGAAGGACCGGTCAAGCTACTGTGGCCTTTACCTCTCTGTGAAAGAAACTAAACTTCCATCCATCAAGGTCAAGAAGCACCTTTTCTCTGCATTAATCCTGCTAGTACTGCTTTATGGATTGGAGACATGAACACTCAACATTTTCCAAATGCAATATTCCAAATGCAGTGACACCTTTGAAACAAGACCATTAGACGAAGATGTAAACAGCAACCCATGATCGAGAAGAAAATCCAGAGATGATGTTTGCAATGGTTTGGCAATGTGTCCTACCAGATGACTACCATACCATAAAGACTTGCTTCCTTCTCTGGAGGATGACAAGTGGAAGACCAAAGAATACATAGACCAAACAAGTAGAAAATGACCTACCTGAGCGATCAGATCCTCAACCTCAAAGAAGCCAGCAGTGTCGCCATTGATCGCCAAGCATGGAGGACTTATGGTATACTCTTAAAGATGTTTTGTCGCTCCTCCCAAAAGTTTCACATTAGGTCTAAATTGACATAATTTACAGGTCTACCTGGTTACTGAGGTTTCGATTAAACCCTTCCAAGTGACCCACCAGTCAAACAGGGTAATACGAGAACTGTAAGAACTTACATAAACATGCGTAATACCATTGAGTTATGGCTTCTGTCGCAAAATTAAAATCAGGGACCCCTGGCTAAACTTTATAGACCCTGGACTTGATTTTTAGAATCATACGTCTAAGCTTTAAGTGCAAATATAAAGATATCAAAGACAACGCAATAAATATATACATATGTATTCTGAATACCTAAATATTGCACACAATGCAATGCCAAAGGATGTTGGCCCAAGAGCAGGGGATACAAGTGCACGCAGTGAATCCCTTATAAACTAACCAATGCCTTCAAGGCTTGCATATTCTATATGTTGTTCTGAAGAGATCAATTCTCAAACTGCTGTAAAACATGCATAAGCCACTCACTGTGCCAACCCAATACTCATATTCACTACTGTGGGACTGTTTGACATTAAACTCCCAGTGCAACACTTTGCTTAATAATAAGCTAGTATTCATGCCAAAAGTAAATGTCAGGTTAGACAAGAGACATCAAGAGGCATAATTTGTAAAAAAAAAAAATCACAATTGTGAAGAAGAAATAGAAGATGCTTTCAGCTTTGTGGTAACGGTTTGGGGAAGAGCCACATATGGGTGTAGTGGTCAGGTGACCACACACTTTTGACCATATAGTGTATGAGTGTATGAGGAATGTCTATTCTAGTCTATTTGTTCCACAAGGGTCTTAAAGTCCACTTCCAAGAACTACAGTACAATGGAGTTTATTAGGAGAAAAAAAATAGTTTTCATATATAAATGGGATAACAGTCAGGTTTTGCTTGTAGCTCCTTAAAAGAGCAGGAGATTTTTTTTTTCCTCACTCACCATTTTCCAGAGACATTTAATCTAACGTAGACGTAACGGAGATAGTAAACTTCGGACAACGTAGTTGCACTGAGTGATGGCTCGGCTAGGTATTGATTACGGGATGATGAGTGCGATGGCATTAGCGTGAAATTTGAAGCTTTGGACGCCGAACTGTTGAGCAGAGCATACAGATGAGGAAGTGAGAGATCCAGAAAAGACTAAAGAGCCGCTGCATCACGCTCTAGGTAGACATAAGGAGAGGGCTAAACCAGCAGGTCATTGCTGTATGGGAATACCACTTGTGTGCATTGTATGGTTTGGGACACATCCTTGAATTCTCTCTGAAGATGTGAAATTAAATAGATGTGAAATTGTATTCAACAGGGGAAGTTTAGATATTGCTACATAAGCATTTACACTGTTCCCAGAAACATTTATCAAGGACGTTATCATGTGTACTTCATTTGCTGTATTGTTCAAAGCCAGAGAGGGACATTTTCAATTTACGAAGGTTAAAGTCTCCAAAAATAAGTACAGGAGTCACAGGTGTGCAATTTGGGCAGCTGCTTTTGCTGCATTCCCCCGAGGAGGAACACATGCGGCACAAATCACAATGTTCCCAAATTCTCTTAAACGAAATGTAGGCCTTAGTGACAAACACAGCAGTTCAACATCCCTGTTACACATTTCATTCCTTACCACATAGTTTTATGCCAATTGATCTAAACATACATGCTCTTACTTTTGCATTTTTTCCAATGTCCTGATGATGTTCTCTGTTTTTTTGAAAGAGAAAGAAATCCTCATTGTAACTGCACACACACACACACACACACACACACATGCACACACACAAATCCAAAAAAAACCCATGTGTGACAAAGCAACATGATCACAAACGCTCCCTTTAATCCGGCTCCTAGCCAGAACTCCCAGTTTATTGTAGTGGGTAGGACACATGGGAGGATTGGATCTCATTCTTAATAGGCTCAACTTCTATTCTATTAAGACAAATTCTATTAAGAAGTTCTGAGTTTTTACAGGGGAGAGCTTTGGATTGCAGATGATCCTGATGGAATTGGAAAAAAAGGCTGTATTTGTATTTGATCTCTGGATTCCTTTTTGTCTTTTACCAATAGTCTATGGATAGTTTGAAAAGAAGCATTCAAAGAGTTCACATTAGAACAATTTTTTGATTGATTCCATCAAGTCCTTTTTTTTTTCATCATGATTATCTGATTTAACAATTTGGTTCCAGGGTCCACACCCTGGCCATAAACCATCATCCAAGATTCCGCATCAAGCGATATGCTTTACATACCCTTCTCCAAAGCAGCTTATCATCCCATATAAACATAATAACAAGATCAACAAAACGCTGATGTTCTTCAAGGGCAGCCTGGTAGTGTATTTACACTGTGAAGCTGCACTCTAATGATGCTTTGTCTTGTTAACATTGCAGAGGACACTAAAGTCTTGTAATGTTCCCTTGAGTGCAATTTAATAGCTCTAATCAGACCATGCTTTTCCCCCATGGTTTTTAATGACCTTGAAACACTTATCTGTTCACTCTTAGCGGGTAAACGCTTCCTGTATATTAGTCACGACACGCCTCTTGATCTGAATATAGAAGAATGAGTACACCAAACTCCATTGCCATTGTTTTGGATAGAAAAATACTTCTAAATGGAATTTAATGTGTTGTAAATATCTTTGAAATAAAGATCATAAAGACTAAGGAGAGTGGAAGTGAAAGGAATGATGGAAAAACAAGGCTTGGGGCATGTCTGAGAGATCCCTGAGAAGAAGTCCTTCATATTACCAATAAGATCACGTCAAAATCTTTACCTTAAGGTGCCTGGCTAGCTCAGTTGGTAAAGGATGGGACTCTTGAGCCCAGGATTGTGGGTTTGAGCCTCATGCTGGGTTCTAACCCCGGCTACGGAGGTGCACAGGCTAGTGCACTCTCAATGCCAGTCCCAAGCCTGGATACATGGGGAGGGTTGCGTCAGGAAGGGCATCTGGTGTAAAGCCTGTGCCAAATCAATATGTGGACAACGGAAGGTGATCTGCTGTGGTGACCCCTAATGGGAACAGTCAGAAGGAGAAGATGAGATTTTCTACACTACACAGTGGAACCAGACAAAGTTGTCCACTCTCACTACCCTTGTTCACCATCTTACTCCAGGAATAGAACAAAATCACAATATTACAGCAATGAGAACCGACTGTACAAAACACAAGATTAGTCTCTCTGCAGACAATGTACTGCTCTTCTTACACGTTAAGAAGCCATTTTGCTTATAAATAGCTTTTATGAATTAACAAGTTATGGTCAGAATGGTCAAAAATATTACCACTTAAAGGAAATCATTGGAACCCAGTGATCAACTATCCCTGTTTCCACTGGCAATATTAAGTACCTTTGCATTAACATTTCCCCAAAGTTTCCCCAAAAATCTATTTCACACGGCCTCTTTAAAACAAATAAAATGACTTGTAGCACCAGATAAAAAAAAAAAAAGTCTATATTATTTTATACCAAAATACCAAAAGTTAATTATCTCTTCACAACTAAAAACACCTGGTTTAATTTGCTAAACTCAATTTTAACTAGATTTTACTGGAAATAACAAGAAACCAAGAATTAGATTAGATTAATCAACAGACAAGCAAAGCAAAGCTCAGGCACCTAATGTCCAAACATATTACCTGGAAAGCCAATTTCAATAAATCATTAAATGGATCCATCCAAACCAACAGAGCAAATTCTGATTATCAATTAAACAATCAGAATGCAAAAGATTTGATTAACTCAATTGTCATCATTCAACACGGCTATTAAACAACATCCCTGGTTCATCAGTACCATAATCTCAACCACTCTCAAACCTTGGTGGAAACGGTTCAGAATGAAAGTTCGTTATAACACATTTGTGACACAGATCCAAAGACAAGAAATTTATGCTATGATGATTATTTTTGAAATATCTACAGTTAATCAATCAAATCAATCACCAATTCTCAGGATTGGAAAGTAATGAACTACATGTACTCTCATTACAGTACTTGAGTACAAGGAAGGCTGTAAGCCAATTAAAAGACATTATATATAACACAATTTCAATCATATTTCCTGCCGAATGTCTTTAGTGCTTTAGTGGAGAAGATGAGCTTCACTGGTCCATGTAATCAAGTATCTACCATTTTTAAATGATCCAAATGAAACAATGGTAATGATCTTTAAAGTATCTGAACCAAAACTAGAGAATATATATATATATATATATATATATATATATATATATATATATATATATATATATATATATATATATATATTAACAACATTCATCCTGTGGAGACGTACAGGTAAGCCATTAGCTAAATGGACGAACGATACGAAAGCTCTGGATTAAAGATGTCACTTCTATGTTGCGTAGCAATTGCCTTTTGTGTCCTATGTGTGTGTGTATACATATATACACACACGGTATCTACAGTATGTGCTGCTACAGCCTATAGGTAACTCTCAGGATAATGTGTAGGAAGCATCTTTGCAAGATACCTAACTATATAGCAGAGACACGTATGAATTAACATGAGCTAGCTAATGAACCTAGCTAGCTACGGAAACCAAGTTTGCTGTTGGTGACGGAGGTGGTGTTCACTTCAGCATAGTTCGCATGGTTAGTTAACATAAACATTCAAAACTGTTCTGATTAATTGAAGTGATGGAAAAAAAAAGCAATTCGTTTTTTATGAAAAGTAGTTTTTCAACAGATGGTTTATTTACTTTCCGTGAGTAATTTTCTTGATCGCTACTTTTCCTCAAGTGAATTATTACTACAGCAGCTGTACTTTTAGTCGGGTTAGTGTGTTTTGAGTAAACACTTACGCTTAGAAAGTATAGGCTTACTGAAAATAGACAGAATTCTCATTACTAGGAACAGATTTATTCTGTGGTGGAAGAAATAGCCGATATTAAAACGAGCTATTTGAAGCAGTGTTCATATTCTCCTTGCTGTACACCATTTCGTCTTTCCAAGCCGTTGTATAAAAGGAAGAGAATACTTATGACCATGTGTAATCACACGTAACATAATATCTAATACTTAATTAACATTTTTTTAAATGTCAGTCTAAACTCTAACACCTGAATTTCAGTAGTGTGGTTAGAATAAATGTACCTCACATGTACAACGTCGTAGTCGAAGAAGTCTCAGAGTGTATACATGGCATCTGTTTAATAAGTACTACCATTTACAATACACTGATCGAAATATAGTTCTGTGCAAAAGTCTTAGGCACATGCAAAGAAATGCTATAGAGCGAAGATGCCTTCAAAAATAATGAAATTAAATGTTTCTACATAAAAAAAATACTATAAAGAGCAGTAAACAATAATAAATGAAACAAAGTCAATATTTGGTGTGACGATCCTTCACTTTTAAAAAAAATAATAGTATTCTCAGGTGCAGTGTGTGCAGTTTTATAAGGAAATGAGCTGGAAGTGTTACTGAGCATCTTGCAGAAGCAGCCACAGTTCTTCTGGAGACTTTGACTGTCGACTCGCTTCTTATTTCTGCAGCGAAACCCAGCAGCCTTCATTCTGTTTTTATCTGAAAAGTGTCTCTTATGGAATCTGCTGCTTTCTTTACTGACATACAAACATTTTTCTGTAACGTTTCATCTTGTGCTGAAAAACTAATGTTCGGAATCTAAAATGGTTTTGTACTGAATCAGTAATGTAGAAGTCAGAAAATAAACATCTATAACAAAGTTTGTATTAATAAAAAAATAGGGTGCTAAGACTTTTGCACAGTACTGTATATTGAACAGACATAGCGTTCTGAATCTCACCCTAAAAGCTACACTTGACTACTTCATCCGAGGGAATTAACGAGAAATTCATTCAGCAAGAAATTCTTACCCTCTATCACGATCTTCAAAATGTTGTGAAGAGGGAAATACAATGATGATGGGAAAGAAAATTCAAATATAAGGATTATTCTTTATTTTCTTTATTAGTACAGCGGTCCAAACTAATAATATCTTGATGCATGCAGTAAAACCCATTTCAACAGTCCAGATATAGAGTAGATCCTTGATCTATAGAATTTTGTATAAAAATTGGATCAAAACTATTTATGATTATGATTTTAGAAGTTATTTTCCAAAATGAAAACACTCTTACCATTACGGTTACAATTTCTGCATTCGTTTAAGCTCATTCTAGGCTCCTTAATTAACTTAAAGGTAAAAGTTTACAAATAAACATATATTAATACTTAACTATTGCTTTCATAACGATGAATTAAAACATACAGTAATTGGTTATATATAAATAGCCATTACGAATGATAATAGTTAAATATTAACATTGTAATTAGTTAGTTAAACCATTAATCATCTACTTAATATCATATCTTAGAGTATTAATCAGGATTATTTATATTATGAATTTTTGGCTCTGTATACAGTATGTATGTATTTTTGTTTTCCAGCATCACCAATTCTAAACCCTACTAATAAACTAAACCCTTATAATTGCAAATTAAATATACGTATTATTAAAAATACATTTTTCAGGAAAAAAACAACAACATATATGTATGTATGTATATATATATATATATATATATATATATATATATATATATATATATATATATATATATATATATATATATATATATACATACATACAGTGTAATACAGTGCTCTTTTTTTTTTTTCAAAATCACACCAGTAAAGTCAGTTTTTATGATGTTGTCTCAAAGCAACATGTTAGTGGTGTTGGCTTCGAATTGTCCCAAATTACGTAAACTGTTGGTTCAGGCCCCGTAGTGGTGTAGACGTCCGCGTCTACAGTCTGACTATTGTGCAAAAATAGCTTTAATATAAAGAAAACAGCGACGATATCAACATAAGCTACATCATCGTTCAAAGTAATGTTATCTAAATCATAAAAACAATCATATTCCTACAAGACAACAATAAAATACAGCTGATGTCTGGAATTAACCATTATATAGTAAAATGAAACATGTTTAACCCATGATCTATTTTCCTACATGTCATGTAAGTAAGTAATCCTTGGTGTAAAGAACTTAAATTTTGGGACACTAAGCCTTTTTTGAATTAAAGTAAAATAAACTTAAAATGACCCTGTTTCGCCTTCTGAACGACGGGGTTTAAGTAGAATGATAAAAATTGGGGTTAACCTACACTGTGTACAAAAACTGTAAATGATCTTTATCAATACTGCAAGTCGTGATGAACTATAACCATTATTAAAGCTATTTATATTCATATTCATGTTAATGTGTACGCTTCGTTATTTCCTGAAGTGCTAAGGATTAGGGCATGTTGGTTATTAATTCATCTTTAAAAAGCATTAATGAAGTATTCATATGTAGTATGCTTATTTGTGGATTTTATAGTAAAGTCTTTTCTATTTATTTATTTTTTTTAGCTATAATGCAATGTTAATTTATTTACATATAAAGTGCAGGACAGACATAATTAAAGCCTGACCAAATGTTTTGTTTTGGCTCTGCATTACTCTGCATTTAAATTCGAGATTAATGCAAGCATGACAATACATAATTGAGAACAATGCCATGCCCAAGGTTACCAGAGCAAGGGACAGAGCCATCTTTCTTTTCTGAGTACCCGGGACACGGCTAGGAACTTTTTATGGGTCAGTGGCGATGAGTGTCATTTCTGTTTTTTTTTTTTGTGTACTGGGACACACAAAGGACACAACCAGACTCAATCAGGAAGTCTGGCTCAGTCCTAGAAGTCAATCTCGACACCCGGGAGACAGTGTGATGGAGAGACATGGCTGAGAGTGTATCCAGTTCTCAACTAGCACGAGAAAGTTTGTTCAGATTTAAAATAAAAAAAATTTCAACAACATTTTTTTTTCGTTTTTCATTTTAGCTTGCCCCGAGTTTGCATTCATGTTATATTTCAGGCTAATTAAGAAACCACTTACTCAGTTAAAGACTCATCTAGCTAGCTAATGTTCATTAAGTTCATCAAGGTGTTGATTAATGTTCTATTACTCGGACAAATAGCTCCGACTACAGGGTTTATCTTGTTTATACAATATAGTAACAACTTACACAGGGACTTGTATGGCAGACACTCTACTGCAAAAAAAAAAAAAATGCTTGTAATTGTTTATATGGTGATGTTTTCTGTAAGCATGTGTTTTTTAAACTTTTTTTTGAAGGAGTCTCCAGTGTCAGAAGTTTAAGTTTTGTGACAGTGAAAGTCACATTTTTTTTCTCTTAATAACTTCAGGAGAGAGAGAGAAAGGAAGACTTTTGAGGAAATGACTGTTTATAGCTGTTCTAACGAACTAACGTGTTCCACAGATGATACACAACATTACAAGTAACTATAAATGGATAAAAAAAGTACAGCGTGTCATTCTTTAATGAATAAAAACACTTCATGACGTGCTGTTATAGGAAAAGAGTCTAAATCAGTTCAATTCGTGAATTATTTTCCTAGAAGAGCACGCAGTGAAATGTTTTTTTTCCTTACTTATCAGCCGCATCATGTTGGTGAGATGGAAAAATAATGAAAGCTGTGTTGTGGGAGCGAGGCTGTGGGTGGTTTCTATTTCTGCTTTAACCACTTTCACATTTATGGCTCATCAGTTTTCTAACCTGACTAGCTCTGGGCAATGACATCTAATGTATACTTGTGTGTTTAAATGTTTAATGTGAGTGTTAAATCTGTGTTAAGTGCACAGTACTAAACTCGGGTACTATAATAAATATCCTTTATTATTATATCTGTGGTTTGTGTCCAGTGTACATTCTGTATAATGAATCATTAGTGCAGAAATGTTATGAGTATTCCCTTGACATTGATCGTATCACATCTACATGCGGTCCTACAAGCGTATTTATTTCATAAGATGCTCACAATCCCTAATATCTGTTGTGTATATCAAATTCATTTGTGTTGTATTCTTCCGCTATCGTTAGCCTGCTCTGCTTTATCTCCAATCGGTCCTTATAAACATAGGAAACCTGGAGCCAGCGTGGGTGGAAAGGATGTCTGACTCTGTACTTCTCTCATCTCCTTTCTCTCAATCACTGTAACTTGACTCTCAGCAGCAATTTTTTTTCCCCCTTTGAAAAAAATAATAAAATAAAAATTGCCAGTGCTTAGTCAACTTCAGGGGTAGCATCCAGATTGATCCCGAAATGGCCCGGCTATGATAAACCCGGAGAGGAAACCTTATCACAACCATTAAGAACACCACTCGCTGAGTTGAGTTACAGCCGGAAAGCCCTGGGAATCAATGGTGCTGGTGGTGAGATGGAGCTTAATTACTGGATAATCCCAAAAACAATATCTGGATTGAGTTTCATGTCTGAAAGCCCTGGCAAAAAATCATAACGTCTGCCAAATTGCATTTGGGAGAAAACACATCAAATTACACAAGGCCATTGACAAGGTTTTGTTTTTGTTAGTCTCTGTTTGAGTAGCACCAGTAGGAATAATGCTTTCTATTCATCAGTCTGGTGGACAATTTGAACAACTTTGCAGGCATGCTGATGTAGGAAATTAATCAGTGACGGCATGGTGTGCTCGCCAGTCTTCAGGACTCTCCAGGTTCTTGCTAGCATCACAAGCCCAAGAGAGAAAAACAAGACAATAAATGCTAATAGCTGCTATAACGTATGACTAGCTAGTTTCACAGACGTTCCACAGCATTAACTGTAACTAAAAATGGATAAAAGCATGAAGTGTCATTTATGAATAAATTAAAAATATGCTTATGTTGATAAAATGCTATGATATAATATAAAAGGAATAAAACACTTCAAAATGTGTTTATGGGAAAATAATCTACGGGGTAATAACAGTAACTCTGCTTGGTGTTGGGTCACATCACACCACCAAGTTGTTGATTATTTTCCTATAACAGCACGCCCTGTCGTGTTTTATCCATTATTTCGTGTATATGTGGGCGTGGTGGATGTATTTTCTTTTGGTATTTTCCTTACCAAAGGCATGGAAAGCTGGAAAATATCAGCATAATTGTAAAAAGGGTCTGGATTCACATGAATAAGACATGATGTCAACTCACTCCACTATCTTTGTGGACTGTGAAAGTATAAAGCTGGGTGAAATTAGAGCCTTTTATATCTTCCAAAAGTGTGTCCAATTTCAACCTAATTCTCAGCATTTATAGCAATTCTAACAAGTGAGGATTGGGTTTAATAAAATAAGATTGCTAAGCCCATCCTTGGAGCTAACTATTCACAAGCATTCTGGGGGAAAAAAACATTCCTTCTTAAATTCATATAAAATTCTTTTGGCATGAAAGCCCATGAAAGCCCGTGTTCTGCAGAACAATTTTCCCGGTCAAAGGAGCAGTCAAGCCGTCTGATCCTGCGTTAAACCGCGGCATTGCTAATGATGCATCTATCCATGTTACATGAGTAGATGTAATAAACTTCGCTCTTGTGGGAGATCAGTCAGTTGAGGGAATCTCGCAGCATGTGTAGCGAGAACTACAAGGTTCTGAGATGCACGCTGAAGACTAAACCAGCCAAGGCATTGACTGATCATTGATCGAGAGAGCTTTGCCTTGACAAGCAATTCTTCTTTTTCTCTTTTTCTTAAGCTGTGTGTTCAGAATAGAGTGTAGTTGTATGTGAAATCAGCGATTTGCAAATGATTACGTTGATTACTGTTAAGGTATAACAGCTCTGTCATAACTGCTGTCATTCCCTGCCAAGACTATCACTCTTCTAACACTGGAGACTCCTTCCAAACGTGTTAAACAAACGCCTCCACACAGTAAACTTCACCATATCAACAGTTACACCAGATTTTATAATCCATTTATATGGAACGTACACCATACAAGTCCCTGTGTAAATGTGTTACTGTAGAAACGATAACGTAGTTAGAACGAGTGCCGGAACTACTGTCGGGTTTGCTGTTGTAGAAAATTAATCAACACCGGGTCATTCTGCCCAGATGAGAATTCAACATTCTGTTAGCATGATTACAAAACTGAACTGATCTGCGTGTTTTAAATGAAAGTTGTTGATTCTAATCAACGTGACTGGATGTAAATTCACTGTAGATCAAAACACTACTAATGACTTCTGATCTGAATCAAAACATAGAGGTACAAAGATATACAGAATTCAGAAAACAAGGCTTGGGCTTACAGTAATGCTACCAAAAGCATGATAAGACTTTGCAAAGAAAGACAGAAACAACAGGGTATATAGAGACAAACTAATGAAGAAGTAACACGAAACAGGTGAACACTATCAGGTAACAAACAGGAGCCAGGAATAGAAAGGAAGCAAAAACAAACACTTTGTACAATATCAGTAGCACGTAGGGTTTTTTTTCTTTCTCTGGTTGTTGATTGAAAGAAGAAAACTACTAATGACCGCTAGCTTACTGAGCCTACTTGTTCCCCGGGCAGCTATAACCATCACATATATTCACATAATAGTCACGGACACGTGATCTTGACACGGATCAGAGATACTTTCGATACTTTAACCTGCTACTTCTGTTCGTTCTTCATTCTAAAATGATCCCCATATGTTTAACAACTAATCAAAACTGGCTCAGTTGATAGTCACAGGATTTCCACAATGACTGCACAAATAATATGCGTTGAAAGAGCTGTGATGACCAACTTGTCAACCCTGATAATTAAAACACTGCAGAACAGGCTTTACTTCAATTAAGAGGCACAGGCGCTGAGTCACAGTCATTAAAAACTCCTTTTAATCTCCATCTCTCACAATTAAACATCCCTCAGTGGGTGAGATGAATCAATTTAAAGTAATTAGAAAATGTGAATTCTGTTTGATTTCGTTTAAGACCGTCCATTTCGTTTAAGTCTTTCTCTCTCTCTCTCTCTCTCTCTCTCTTTCTGTGCCTCTCTCTTTCACATGCCGTCTTGCTGAGTGATGTTTTTAATCACGTGCCGCCCTTTTCCGCTTTCCAATTACAGATTTTGATACTATCATTAATAATGTACGGATATTATAATTAAAAAGCCTCTGCTATTTTACAGTGTAAACACAATTGATCTTCCATAAATTAGGCTTTAAACTTCACTGATGGAATACAAAATCAGTAGAGTACAGGATGTACCATTAATGCCTCCTACCATAGCATGATAAAGAAGATTTTATGCTAATAATACTGCCTTTCTTCTTTGTTTTTTTTTTTTTTGGCTTTCCTTACCCGCAGGTTAAAGCTGTTTCTAGTGTCACAAATCTTTGCTTTTGTGTGGTTTTGAATGAAATCGCTGGCTAAAGGCAAGCACAGCTTTTCTGTTTAGCACACACATGATCCTCTGCAGTGAATGTTCAAGTCATAAACAACCACCAAGGGCTCATTATTATGGACATTATGGCCAATAGCCTGGGACCAACTCTGATGTGTGTCTAACAAGACACACTCGAGGACAGGAAGTGTTGTAGATCCAGTTCTGGGCATTTGGAAGGTGCATTTTTGATATACAAATCGATTTCACGATTTCACCCAAGCACTGCTGTGACCTTTATCAGAGATGCACTGGGAGGCATTAATATTCACATTAGAAATTATTTGCTGTCTTTCTGCAATCAGATCCCTGAGACGGAAGTTAATACCAGGTCTGAACAGGATCTTGATATAGTGTTTATAACATTTTACAAAAGTTTAAAGAATTTTTTTTATTGCATTTATGATCAGTTTACTGATACTCAGAATTAATCTGAATTTAAAGCCAAGACAAACCCATCTGTAAATACTGCGTGCACAACATCTGCATCTGAGGTATATTTTTAAACACATAACCACTCTTTACAAACGTGCCGAGCAGAAAATCTTCTCAGAAACGTTGAGGCGGAAGAGCTACGGCAAAAAATTTTCACTTCCTGTCAGCCAAAAACAAGTCCTACTGTACTTCATAGCAGACAAATCAGATAATAACAACAACAACAACAACAAACCCAACAAAAAGTAACCTGTTTTTAAGCAGAAATATGCTGTTTTTTTATTTAATGTCATGAAACTACAAGATAAATGCTGTCCTGAAACCTGTACTGTGAGTCTAAGGAGTTAGAAAATCAATCAGAAGATCACAGAAAACTAACTTTCCCCCGAAGTTATGCAGCGTTTTTGCAGTTGAGGAAAACAAATAAAGGGATTTATTTTCCACTTTGCAGGAATGACTCACTTCTCCAACATTTTCACTTGTCATTTTCAGTTCGCCTTATTGCTTAAGCCCACTAGAGAGCTGTATGTACCCCAAATAGCATGCTAGTCTGCTAAATAGTATGGAACAATATTGCACCACCAGCTGTTACTTTACAGAGCGGAGCAGGACCTTTAAATGACATAATACTGCAGGGGCATATTCAGGGGCCGTGAAAATGAACAAGCAAAATGGTAGAATATTTTTAAGAAGGCATTTCTTGAGAAGGTTGCTCTTGGAATCCAATTTCTTTTGTTTTTTTTATCCTTTAATTTAATATAGGATATTAAATTCACACACCATGCTGAAAAAAAAAAGAAAAACACAGTTTGGGTTAAATACGAATACAAATACAGTTAGTGTCTTTGTGTTATATCCCTAACTCTTAGACAATGATACCTGGTTTTTATCCTTCGAGGGTGTTTTGGTAAGACGATTTAAGCGGGACATGTGTCAAGCGGGACAGGTTTCTCAGTCCCGGCTTTGGCTTGCAGGCTTAAACTGAAAAGTAAATCATTAGTGTGTTATATATAATTTTTTCTTTCTATTCGTCTCTAATGATTCCTTGTAAACAGTGTTCATATTTGATAGAAAATTGTGTGGGTCTAAATGACGCTTTTGGGTATATGCTTTATAATTTCTGTTAAAAGCTGTATAAAGCTGAGCTTAAAGTCCGGAAAGCGGTGTCTCATTCCTGTGTCTGTGCTAACACGGGCTTTAAGCACATTATTTGAACCAAAATAGGTTTGAAAATCCCTCTGTGTTGGCAGATTTAGTTAATGTTCATTAAATTTAAGTAGTTGTCTGAATACTGGATCTTCAATTCCTTGGACATTTAAAACCAAACCATGTTCAAGCCTAACTGGCAAGGATTCGATTTTGTTGAAAGAATGTCGATTTTGTTGAAATTCACACAAATTAAGGTATGCTACGACTACTAACCCCATCCCTTTCACTAAACTTTTGTACTTTTCCTTTTTACCAGTTGGCTTCTTAGACCATTAGGAGATAATGATTCATATACATACACTCCCCAACCACTTTATGTGTTCTGAGATGCTTTTCTGCTCACCACGGTTGTAAAGAGTGAGTTACCATAACCTTCCTGTCTTATTTACCTAGTATACCTGACTCGCATTAAATCCTCCAGAGCGTCAACGAATGCCATTACGATCATACTGTCTGATTTGTGACAAACTTAATACTCAAGAGCTTTCCGCTCATGATTCTGCGCCTTACTAGCGTTGTCATTCCTCTAACGAATTCCCATAATCACCATAAGAAATCTCCATAAGTCCCTGTCCATGGCTAATCATACACGGTCTGTGATTTTCTATTCTTTATCATCTCTTGCTCTTCTACTCGTGAGCCCGTGGTTATGAAAATGAGGGAGGTCGGGAAGAAGAGACCTCAGTTGGCTGTAATAAGGATGAAGACTGACAATTTGAATTTGGAGATTAATGGATTATCCAGGAAAGCACTGTGCCAATGACCTTTTCAGATTGAAGGATGACTCCATTTTACCTCTGGAGGGCATGATGCGCCAAGTCTTTCTCTCTCTCTGCCTTTTCTCTCTTTTTCAAGGAAAATGAGATGGCGAGGAATTGCATGCACATAAACGAGGAAAAAGAGTCAAGAGATTAAAACAGCCGTAATAAATTTCCGAAGCCGTCGAGGGTAACTTGTAAACAACGTTACCGTCTCGGATGTTTGGCATAGACGTGTGGAGAACGTTTCTCTCACTTCAAGTTACCAGCTTCTTATTCAAATCACGTAAGGAATAAAACACTGTTGTAGGAAAATAATCAATGTAATGAGAAGTAGAAGTTATTGTTACCACCCCAAAGTATTTTTTTTTAACAACAGCACATCCTGAAGCATTTTATTCCTCTTATTCCACAACAACTGGCCAATGATTAAAATTTTTTATTAATTAAAGAACACCACTACAGACATTTTATCCATTTACATCTAGTTACATGTAATGTTGTAAACATTTCCGTACTGGCAAACGTCCTGACTCTGGAGACTCCTTCCATAAATGTCTAAACATCTCTGTACAGAAAACTTCACCATGTTGACAGATATGTTTGTCTTTGTTTTTGTGCAAATTAAAAAAAGGAGAAATAGAGCTAAGAATTAACAAAGTAAAAAAGCTAGCATTACTCAGAATTATACAAAGTCCAAAGATTAGCAAAGAGCTAAGAATCAACAAAATACAAAACTGGCTTAAAGCTGGAACACAATGCCTTTTCTTGTCTTCTAATGAGAGAGAGGGAGACGCACAAAGCCAAAATACATCAAAATTAGATGGTTTTGGGCATTAAATTGTCTGTTCAACAAAATAAGTGTATGGAATGAGCTAGCTGTATACTAAACAAACACAAGACGCAATTAGAAATCATTATCCAGGCAAAACGGTAAAAAAAAAAAACATTGAAAACATCACCTAAATTCCTCAAATATTTCAGAATAAAAAGACTCAGGAATGCAATCATGGTGCTGGGACCCTCTGGTGGTGTGGGGTGGAACTGTCCGGTGAAACTGTGACCACGAGGTGTAAATACGAACCTGTATTAGGTCATGAATAAAATAAGATATTTTAGCGCTTTACTTTTACTTCGAGAAGATTTTCAATCCTAGCAAGTCTTGGAACAAAACATTCTCGTGACGAAGAAAAATCTGCATCAAGATCACGCAGGGAAAGAGGCTTGGTCTCTCTCTTGCCACTGGAGTTTTGTCTGATCTGCAATCTGCATCAGGCTAATGATGCATGTCATCGCAGCATCAATTAATCTGCTAAGAGGGAAATGGCTTTTCTGCACACAGACTCGAGGCGAGGAACCCACAGAAGCGCGTCCTGACGCCGTGCATGATTTACGTGCTAAATTCCAGCGCGTTCATAACACGTTGGGTCATTTTTCATTGCCTCTGATTTGTCATTACTTTCAAGTATCTAGTATGACTAATGCTAAAGCGTCTTCGCTGAGCTGCATAATTAGCAGCAAAATAAACACGATGATTTTGAACGATATTGTGATTACAGTCACTGAGTGTGATGTATGTCGAGAGTTTGTGGGTTTCGAAACGTATTCACAGTGATCACCATGTGAATGCTTGTATTTGTCATAAAGCTTTTTACGCCTGTGAGCCGACAGCCGGCTCAGCACAATCGCGTCGTTAATACCCGAAATTGCTCCCTGAACATTCGCATGATTTATTAGCATGCGGTATGTTCATGTATGCTGCATAGGGAATGCAATTTTTTTCTTTTTTCATAGTTAACTGTTAAGTGTACAGGGCAAACTTACAATTGTGAATAATTTAAGACTTCCATTTCCACACGTACACTCAAAGGAACATAATTTACGCAGGAAAGTTTCTTGTATTCAGAACCAGGTTACGCAGCTGCTTAAGTTGACATTCACATTATTAAAATTGCATGCGTGTAGTTCATGTCTGTGAGGTTGCCAGATTGTTTTTGAGTTGAAGAGTTTTCCAATACCATCTAGACCTTTAAACACAAATAGCTTTAAAAAAAATAAGCCCAAAAACATATGGCGTTGGCCAGGGGGGAGGGGGACGAAGGGATAGAAAATACGGACTGAAGACGCAAATCTAAAGCATTAATATAAACATCGAATAGAAGTCTAGTATATTGCTGCATGAATAATCCTAGTAGTAATCATAACATTAATCATAGCCACTTAACAAAATGGCTTCCACTTTATTATTCGGCAGCTTATAAAATAGCACTTGATCCAGCGCATCGTATTATTTTGCATTATTAATTCTCATGTAACTGAGACATGCGTCCATTTTCAGCACGAACAGTTCCCACGTAAAGGTCTGAGTTGGGTTGATTTGTGCAATTTCGGTATCTTCATGATCTACACATCCAAGCCATGCTGAGGAAGATTTGAATTCTGCTCTTAAATACAAGTGAAGGACTGTTACAGTAACATCCCGAGAGTAAAATTAATTACAAGGGTTTGAAAGGTGAGTCTGTGATGTTTGTATATTCCAACTACATGCTAGCCTGAAGAAAAATAGAAGGGTGTGTAAATCAATGTTTTAGCTAATGTTACCGTAACCTAAAGGTCAACATGTCAACTCTCTCGAACACAAACGAAATCAAGCAACAAATGTGTGTTCACTTCAGCAGCCATAAAAAAACATTACGCAAGTGCCTTCTAAAACATAGATACAATGCGTACTTCATTTTTAACGTTGAAATAATAATAATAAGAAAACATCACTCCTGGCTTATAGATGCAATAACATTAAATGATATATCTGTAATAGCTTTTCGTTTCCTTCACTCAACACACTTCATACGCACTTAATCTTCCCATTTGTCCACTTTTAAGTGAACTCAAACAGCTCTGATTTAGAGTAAATGAATATGTTGTTTCTCTTTATCACAAATTGCAAATTGGTTCTCTGGGACTCTCTCTCTCTCTCTCTCTCTCTCTCTCTCTCTCTCTCTCTCTCTCTGTCTCTCTTTACCTTGCCTTAATTTCCCAGGAGTGTGAAGAATCCAAATGACAATCTACTCTGGCAAAATGAGAAAACAAGACTTCCCTAAAAGACGTCTCAAATACATGGGTGTCTACACATGATAATTTAAACCTTTGCTCATGCATTGCCTGACTCTTTGCAAATGGTCATATATGGTTAATAAATTGCCTGTAATGATGAGTTAATTTCTATAGGATGATGGGTCATGTATTATTTTGACATACCATTTAGTACAGGAAATAAAAACCGGTAATAAAATGGAAGGAAATGTCAATGATGTTTTTACGTGTTTACATTTATATAAGAGGACGCCTCGGGATATCAAAATAGACACTTCTGCGTTCAGTTAAAAATAAATGATGTCATCATGTACAAAAATGAATGCATTAATGCTCGTTTAACCTAATAAACTTCTGTCCCTGGGCCTGAGGTTGTAGGTTCTAATTTTCTTCCTAAACCAAATCATAACCTATATTTCGTCAGCTAAGTAAAGGACAGAATACCCTACTAATAACCTTAGCTAGCTAATATGCATTATAATTTTGCTTCTTTTTTCTGCACACCAGAATATTGTTTTAAACAAAAATGGAAAATCAATAACGAACATGTCTTTAACTCAGTTCATTAAAACTATTAAGCACAGAAAATGTATTTATTATTATAAGAATTCTCTCAAGAAGGTTCGATTAAATTGGGCATAACCCTGAAAATTCAAAACAGTACTCAAATAATTAAGAGGACTTTAAAAAAAAAATAAGCCTGAGAGTGCAAAAGGTGTGATATTATTTTTTGATGAATTTAACAAAGCAAATGTATAAAGAGAAGATGTTTATTTAACGTTTATGGAAGGAGTCTCCAGTGTCAGAATAAGTTTTCCACCATGTTAAAGTCATCAGCTCTTTCTGGGTTTCTTGCTAACTTTTCTGTACACTTTTTTGCTTCATTAGAGAAAAACAAAAGGCTGGTGAGGGAATCATTGTTTATAGCTGCTTTAACGTAAGTGATAACAGGAACTCACTTACTTCACAGACGTTCCACTACTATGAATGGATAAAAAAAAAATTTGCCAAGTCAGTCTTTACTAAATCAAGAATAATTGCTAAATAATTCCAAATATTTGGCAAATTGTTATTGTATAAGTCGAATAAAACAGGTAGATTCATGCTTTTACTGGAAAATAATCAACTTCACGGGCCACAGCACAGCACGCCGTCGTTGATTATTTTCCAATAACGGCAAATTGTTTTAATACTTACTTGTATATTGTAAGATTAAAAGGAAGGAAAGACAATGTTTAATTTGTCCCAGAGGACACAGAAGGCAGTCTTTGTCATATCATATCAAAACCTGGCCTTTTTTTTTTTTTTTTTTCAGAAAGGACAAGCAGGTAAAGTGGAATTGATTTTTATGAACTCAGATGAGCATTGTTCAAATAATTCAATTTCATGCTTCAGGGAATGAGCCATTTTTTTTGATTGCTTCTTCTTTTTATTTTTTTAAGTACAAAAGACATGGAAATGAATAATCTCAGGGCCATGCTAATCAGACCAGGGCTGGGAAGAAAGAATTCTTGCTATGAAGGAAACCTTGGGAAATAAAAAAGCAAAGCAAAAGGAGAGGATCATTAAACGAAAATCATGCCAAAGTGACATGTACCTCAAGTTCCTGGAGAAAACCCGTGACATTTACTGCTTAGTTGATTAATGACATTTAACTGAAATTGAAACCGTACACTACCCAATGATAGAAAAAAAAGTGAAAATGTCACCGTTCTTCCCTGGTGAAACAGAGGAAGGTTTTATATGGTGGTTCGAACTGAAAAATTAAATCGCTTACATTTGTAGTGTAATGTATTAATTCATCGTTCACAGCTCACAGCTCCAAGGTCCCCGGTTCAATCCTGGGCTCGAGTTCCTCTCTGTGTTGAGTTTTTGGGCATGTTCTCCCAGCGTCCATGTGGGTTTCCTCTGGATTCTCCAGTTTTATCCCACCTAGGGGGAAATTTCAAATAGTTTAGCCTCAGCTAATTAGACCAGAGAGTAGCTATGTGGCTAGAAACATTAGCTCAGAAGAGCAAAAGTTTTTATGAACTTTTGTAAACTTTCTATTCTCTCATTGGGGAACATCGCCTGGTCTTTTTCCAATCTTCCAATCACTTGTCCAGTTTCGGTGCCCACTCTGGCCTCACATTCCTGTTTTTCACCAACAGGAGTGGAACCCGATGTGGTTTTCTGCTCTTGTAGCTCATCTGCCTCAAGGTTCGGCGTATTGTGACATGCTTTTCTGCTCACCACGGTTGTAAAGAGTGCTTACTTCAGTTTCCATAGATGTTCTTTCAGCAAAAACAAGTCTGGGGTTCCTACTAAAGTGGTCAGTAAGTGTATATACTGTATTTTTAATATTGCCTTGATTTTTATATGATGAATTTTTAGGTGGGAGGTTTAGACCACATTTTGGAATCAGAGCCTATCCATGTGTGTATAGCAAAGTTTAACAAAAGGTGGGCCGACTGTAAGTATTAGTCTATATCAAGCCTGAGATATCGTCTCATCAAGGTGGAGTTTTCTGTCAGGTTATGATAAGTTCATTATAATAATTGTACTGTGGGCCTCAGGATACTGTCATTCACTCATTTACTTTAAATACAGTGGTGGACAAATCTGCAGCTTAGCAGCCCAAGTTATTAGACTCTTTTTTGCACCATGTGAAGAGAAATCACTGGCGCTTGTAGCCAAACACTGGCCAACCACTTACTGACTAACTTGCTATACATTATCATTCTGGTAGCTACAGTTTTTCTTAAAAGCATAGACCCTTAGATTTCCAGTTTCTCTTGGAGATTTAGCTAATAAATTTACTACAAATACTAGTAATGACTAATGATTCAACGTCAAGGCATTCTCATTTCCCTACAGTGAGAACAATGCATTTTTTTTTCCTATTCACAGTATGCCACCTAAAATATTTTCCCTAGAAATACCGGAGTAATAAGACCTTACCCAAAGCATTTTCTAAGCTCTGTAAATGTAGAGCTAAAATGCCAGATGGTCCCGATTCACACACACAAAAAAATCACTCTCCCTGTTTCTCACTGTTACTCCCTGAGAAAAAATGAGCTGACTGCCATCAATCACTGGCGAAAACCCTTACAACAGCAACTCGCTTTGAAAGGGATATAATCCCCCCAACCAACCAACCAAAAAAAAAAAAAAAGATGTAAGAATTGATGATAAAAAAAAAAAAATTAAAGTTAGCGATGAATTATCACACCTCAGTTGCACTTGTCACATACCATTTAGTACAGGAAACCGGTAATAAAATGGAAGGAAATGTCAATGACGTTTTTACGTGTTTACATTTATATAAGAGGACGCCTCGGGATATCGAAATAGACACTTCTGCGTTCAATTAAAAATAAATGATGTCATCATGTACAAAAATGAATGCATTAATGCTCGTTTAACCTAATAAACTTCTGTCCCTGGGCCTGAGGTTGTAGGTTCTAATTTTCTTCCTAAACCAAATCATAACCTATATTTCGTCAGCTAAGTAAAGGACAGAATACCCTACTAATAACCTTAGCTAGCTAATATACATTATAATTTTGCTTCTTTTTTCTGCACACCAGAATATTGTTTTAAACAAAAATGGAAAATCAATAACGAACATGTCTTTAACCCAGTTAATTAAAACTATTAAGCACAGAAAATGTATTTATTATTATAAGAATTCTCTCAAGAAGGTTCGATTAAATTGGGCATAACCCTGAAAATTCAAAACAGTACTCGAATAATTAAGAGGACTTTGAAAAAAAATAAGCCTGAGAGTGCAAAAGGTGTGATATTATTTTCTGATGAATTTAACAAAGCAAATGTATAAAGCGAAGATGTTTATTTAACATTTCTGGAAGGAGACTCCAGTGTCAGAACAAGTTTTCCACCATGTTAAAGTCATCAGCTCTTTCTGGGTTTCTTGCTAACATGACAAGCTACTTTTCTGTACACTTTTTTGCTTCATTAGAGAAAAACAAAAGGCTGGTGAGGGAATCATTGTTTATTGTTTATAGCTTTTTTTTGTTTATTGACAAAAAAAATGTAAGATTTGATGATAAAAAAAATTAAAGTTAGCGATGAGTTATCAGACCTCAGTTGCACTTGTCCTTGCTAACTAGAATTTTTCGTAGCAGTTTAGAATTTTACGTTTCACAGGAATGTTTTGCTGACCAGTTAGTATCACCTCAGTTACACCAATCCTTGCTAGCGCTAAATAGTTTTTAGCTACATTACCATTTCTTAAAGAAAGCTTTGGCAGCTATTACTTCAGTTAGTATAGTCCTTGCTAGCTATAATTTGTTTTTAGCTATGTTAACATTTTTCAAGCATGTTTTGGTGACTAGTTAGCATTCTCTCAGTTGCACCAGAGCTTGCTAGCTATAATTTTTTTTTTGCTATGTTAACATTTTTCAGGAAAGTTTTGGTGACAAGTTAGAATCGCCTCCGTTGCACGAGTCCTTCCTAGCTAAAATTTGTTTTTGGCTATGTTAACATTTCTAAGGAACATTTCTAAGTTAGTATCACCTCAGTTGTGCCTATCCTTCCTAGCTAAAATATATTATATATAAAATAAATATTTCTCAGGAATGTTTTGGTACCAATTATTGTGCCAGTTCTTCCTAGCTATAATTTGTTTTTAGCTACGTTACCATTTCTTAAGAACTCTTTGGCAGCTATTACTTCAGTTAGTATAGTCCTTGCTAGCTCTAATTTGTTTTTAGCTGCGTTCACATTTTTCCGGAATGTTTTGGGGACTAGTTAGCATCATCTCAATTGCACCAGTCTTTCCTAGGTATAATTTGTTTTTAGCTATGTTAACATTTCTTAGGAAAGTTTTGGTGAAAAGTTAGCATCACATCAATCCCACCTGTTCTTGCTAGCTATAATTTTGTTATGTTAACATTTCTGAGGAAAATTTTGATGACTATAATTAGTTTTAATGTAATGTTAACGATGCTTAGGAATGGTTTAGTGAGGAAGTAGCATCAACTTAGTTGCACCAGTACTTGCTAGCTATGATTTGCTTATAGCTACGTTAACCTTTCTCAGGAAAGTTTTTATTTACAACTAACGTGCATTCCAGTGTAAGAGCTTTGACAAGCTGTTGCCAGTCGTTTGTTTCCTGCTGTGTTTTTTCCCCACTTGTTTTTCAGCAAAAGAGACAAAGGCATCTGGCAAGGCATCAAATTAGCATGCTTGTATTATAAAATAACACCTCCCATGCCGCAAGTACAGTATCATATGTCAGGCAGATTGGGAAAGTCTGCATGTGGCCAGTACACCGCCTGCTAGCTCATTGAAGCGTATGAGTTACAGTCATTTCTGACAGTGAGTGGTGGTAATAACACATTTTTTATGTGAATGGCACAACAGCAAGGCAGACGCCTGCTATGTTATTCTGTCTATTAGCTGGATGATTCCATGGTTGGGGTGCCATTTCAATTGTGTCACACTGATAGTACATTTCCAAATATGTATGTAGAATAAAACTCAAAGACATTTTAAAACACAGGTATAGATATCCTTTCATAATGAATAACTTAAACATGTGGAAATATCTGGAATATTCCACAACAGGAAGTTGCATTGTCTGAATTTCTTGACGATCACGAGAAGAAGAAAAGTACATTCTCTCATTCCCTTTTCTTTATTTTCAATGATACTGTGATACACAGAGACACAAAAAAAAGATTGAAAGTAAATGATTTGTTTTACGTCAATCATTAGAGTGTCAATAATGTTCTCGTGCTGTTAGCATGGATGCTAGGTAAGTACGTTCGGTAATATTTGCTAATGCTATGGTAAAAACTCGAAACTGTTACTCATTTAAAAGCAATTATTAAGCTAGAGTCAGTGAAGAAACCTTGTTAAATGCATGTTTTCGTCGATGTCAGTGTTGAAAAAAGAAATTAATTATAAGAGCTAAATGGCACTCCAGTGTTGTTGTATCCATAGAGAAACCAGTTTATGAATATTATAGGCTAATATAAGCCTTGGATGTACAGTGTGGATGAATGTTTGAGGATAAAGATGACAGACGGCCATTCCTCAAGAAAGAACAAATGTGTTTTAAAGCAGTGTAATAGAAATGACAACGTTAAGGCCCCTTTAATTAAATCACACATGCCACACTACATCCATCACTCTGGCATTTATATGTGCTGTAACTGAAGCGCGTCATGTGCAGTAAAACCACACTGTGATTTTTATACGTAGAAACGAGACAGATGTTTACACTGCTTTAATCACACGGCAGCAATCGAGTGATCATTTTTAGAAAGGCTGTAGAAATATCGAGACATATTCTTCATATTCTTACCAATCATTGAAGCAAAGATAACATGGTTCACATGGTCAACTTTTGCTATCTATACAGGAAGCTCTGAAAACTACAGGCTGTCCTGATCTGCTGTATGTTTCTTGTAAGTAAAGTTCTAGCATTTTGAATACGAGAGTGTCTAAGTGCTCTTCTATGTTTTGATGATGATGATGATGATGATGTGACAGCACAGGAATCATTGCGGACATTTTGACATGAAGTAATCACACCTAGCTAGCAAGGGTTTAGTCATCTTTAGGTAGAAACTGATTGTTTTTACCGTTACATTTGTTGAACTGGTTCTTTACCCAATGACCAACCGAGGCAAGTTGAGAAAATATCCTACCTAAAAAACACTTTTGGTTCAATCTGTTCATAGATGTCAGTGTATGCTATTAGCAAAAATGGCTGTTTTCCAGAATTCAGCAACACAGCAATATCTGATGGGATTTCCCAGGCCGCCTCACGTATATTTTATCAGTGGTATGCAAAGTTCTCTTCTTTCACGCCGTAAAGCCCACACAACACACAGCTCCTCACATTTTGAATAAATACACCTTGTCCTTATATGTGTGTGTGTGTGTGTGTGAGAGAGAGAGAGAGAGAGAGAGAGAGAGAGAGAGAGAAAATGGGGGGTGGGGGGGTGGTGGTGGTCTTGTTGGGCGATTTACAAAGACTAGAGATTATGTCCTACAGGGGGTTGGAGTGATATATTTGTGTCTGGCACACAGCCGTGGCCGTGACTCCGTGTCACGCAGAAATCTTCTGATCTGCGATTGAAACATAAATAAAAGCCACTGGCTGTTACTTAGAGTCGAGGTGGGTTTGAAGAAAGCTGTGCTCTGTGGAAGGGGTATAGAAAGAGAAAGAGAGGAAAAAATAAATCTCCTTTAGCTCATGCTCTCTCTCTCTTTCTCTCTCTCTCTCTCTCTCTCTCTCTCTCTCTGTGTGCTTTGGAATTCCGTCAGGCTCCAGACTGTTTTAGTGTATCGCATCTACGGCCTCTCAACAACAGTTTAGGAGAAAGCTCAGTAAAATGAATTATGGCCTTTCTCTCTCACTCATTCTCCTCTCTCTACTTTAGAAGCAGGTCACCGTCCTGTCTTACCCTCTCTCACTCTTTCCATCAGGCCTCTGCAGGCTCATTTCTGGCATCTCATGGCACATTAGACACCTGGAGAAGAAGCTTCGCTTACTTTATTTGTGCGAGGAAATGTGTGTATCTGCGTTGTAGATGCTGCATAAATCTCGTTCATTACAGTGCCATGCTTAAGTGTACTAAAGCCCATAAGCGCAAAACACATTAACAAACCAAAAATGTGACAAATTCAGAAAGACAACAGCAATTGAGAAAACATAACAAAAGACAGCAAATCGGAAAACGCAACAGCAAAGCCAAAGCACAACAGCAAAATGAAAAACACAGCAGCAAATCCAAAAACACAAACAGCATGCCTGAAAATGCAAACAAACCATAAACATAACAGCAAAAAAACAAAAACTCAACAGCAAAGACAAAAACTCAACATGTAATCAGAAGACACAACAACACAACAGCAAATCAGGGGGAAAAAAATGCAACAATAAAACCACAACCACAGAAAAAAATGCAACAAAATAAAAAAAAAACAAAACAAAAAAAAAAAACACAATAGCAAAACCAAAAGACAACAGCAAATCAGAAAAAAATGCAACAACAAAATATAAAAACAAAATACAACGGCAAATCAGAAAATGCAACAACAACAAACCTGGAACTGAAGTGGACACAAAATAACCTGAGAATAATCAAATGTGGCAAAAAAATAAAAAAATCAATACAATTAAAAAAATTATTTACAGATATAAATACTCGTGATTGCATAAGTATTCATCCCCATTGCTATGAAACTCCATTATCGTTGGTGTATTCTCAGAAGAGGAATCACTGCTTGTAGATGAATCACACACACATATTTCATGTGGTAATTCTAATATCTGTCATCATCAGCAGATCCTTATTCTCCTGAGGCAAAAATGAAAAAAAAAAAAGAGATTCCATGTAGTAACGGGGGAGAAACTAGTTTGTTTTGAAGTGTCTCCTGCCTGAGGGACTCGCTTTACTCTGATACCAGATGGCTAATAAGCACCGGAGTCCAGAGGGATGAGGGAGAGTGTGCACGGTCGGGGCGACAAGGGCATTTCAGTGGAGTGGCAGAAGTGCTCAGCGAGACGCATTCGTGCTGTCTTCACAGGGGCAACGATCTGTCGCTTCCTCCAGTAGATAAGACAACAGTGATAATGACATGCTGGTGGTACAGGAACCCAGTCAGACCATGCGTGAAAGATGTAGGAGATCATAAGAAAGGCCATGCTCACTAACTCCACTCCTCGAATTAATCTTTAATATTTACAAAACATTTCATACAAGAATCCTTACAAGTCTCCCTCCCCTGAGTTCTCGTTTACTTCCAAGTTACTTCCTTTTTTTAGTGTATCTAAAGCTCTAAAAAGTTCTTCATTGGAATACACCATTGTGAAATCTTGCCAAATTCCAGCATTCGTGCAAGTACAAAAATTAAACAATAAAAAAACCCTCAGAAATTTTTTGGTTGTATAAGTGTTAACAGCCCCACCCCACCCCACCCCAGGGGCAATACTTGGTAGAACCAGGCCTCCCCACAACACGATGCTCCCACCACCATGCTTCACTCTGGGGATGTTGTTTTCAAGGTGAGGAGCAGCACAATGCTTTGTGTGAAGCCCAAAAAGTTCAACTTTGGTCTATTCAGCCAATTGCATCAGCCAGTATGATTTGTTTTCTTTGCAGTTTCGCTCAATTTTTTTAATTAGCACTTATTTTCAATTAGTAGTTTACTTTAGTTTTTTTTTTTTTTTTAAAAAAGATTTCTAAGTTTTGCATTATAGCATGATATTGTCCTGCTGTTGACTTTGTCAGAAGTCTCTCAATCCCTTTGGTAAATCTCTTCTTATTTGCATAAAGTTTGAGTAAACATTTTCGAGTCACTCATCCCGCCCACTCTGTGTATTGTACTCCAACAGGTGATGTCATTGACAAAGCACATATGTACCCTATATCTTTAAAAGGGCCTAAAACTAAGATATTGGTGTGTTTGAGCTTCAAGCAGCTACCGAGCTGGAATATCATATGATCATATTCTGCATGATGTTTACTTTCTGGTCTTATTTTTCAGTAAGAACTAACCAAAGACACATACCCTCCCTTCATGTCTGTCTTATTTGCTTGTTTGTGTTGTTTCTGGGTTTTAAATTAATATTGATCTGCCTCCAATTTCACAGCTCCATCGGGATTAAATGAGTCAATATCCCTAAATTACAATCAGCATTCCAATATCTGTTGTCCTGCTAATTTGACACATCCATTAAAAATAGATACAGTTCATGTTTTTTTGTTTTTTTTTTGTATTGGCAGTATAACCAGTGGAAATGTTACTAAATATCAGAACGAGTTCCTCCACTGCTAGTCATTTTATACACATTAGGGATCATGAAACTGGTGCCAAGAAGCTGGTGTGTATGCATTTGAGTGACTAATGACTTTCATCCATTAATGAATTTGTAGAGCAAAATGGCTTCCAGCTTCGTTGTGGAGTTTTCTGATATTCAAGCTCTCCTCCAGTTCTTACTCCTCATGGTATGGTATGTGTCATTTGGCGATAAGTCTTAGCTGAACGTTGGCTGAATGAGCTGACTCAAATATGTGAGCTTTTTTTTTTTTTTTTAAACATGCAGTCATTGCTATTACTCTTGTAATGTAACTCAATCAGATATGCTTCCATGGAAACCTCTTTTCAACATCTGAGCTGTTTGTTAGTGTGAATGGTGAGATGTGTGCTTGACTCTCACTGCTTGTTAAAGATGTCATCAGTGTATTAGAGGAGGTGATGAGTAATCAGGATAAATGGAAACGAATCATCAACAAGGCAGCACAATAACATTCATGCCGGAATGCTTACTTGCAGCACATTTGCAGTGCCGTGCTGATTTCGCAATTATTTAAATAGATTTTTAAGATACAAAGCAAAGAAATGTTAATTTTGTTAGTTAGAAAATAGAGTTTCAGCTAGATTTACGCCAAAAGAATAATCAATAATCAAAAGATCGCAAACTTTGTCTGGGTTACAACGAAATGGCTATGAGTCATTCAAAAGACTCTTATTAGTGAGCTGAGTCAAATGATCTGATTCACTGAAAAGATTTCCATCACTACCTCAGGACTGTGAGCAGCATCCTGACAGATCAGACAGAGAGAACATGAGGAAAAAAAAGAAATTTTAGCGCTCAGGGGGGGTGAACTGACTCTAGAGACGCTAATTGTTCAACCATAAACCATTGTTGCTTCTTGAGTGGATGTTTGAAAACGAACGGACGGAAACGTTAGTGTTTATTTTCTGCTAGTGATCTGAGAATTGTGACCAACTTAGGACTGGTGTAATCTGAACGTCATATGCATTATAAGGGAAGATTTCAAAGGGACCAATGAATACAAACAGCCCCAAGGGACAAGTTTAGGTGAGAGATGAGATGTGGGCTAATCACAGAACAAATATAAAGAAGGAAGGTTAGGAAATGGTTGAGCTACCATGTGGAGAGATTCGATTTGGAGATAAGGACAGACACTGCATGCATCAGAAGGAGGAAAGTGGGTCAGGAAGTGCCAGAACAGGCTTGTTGAACAAGATGAAGAGTCAGAGGGGAAATGTTTCATTGCACTTGTCTTAGGAATGAAGTAATTATAAGATGACACACATCGGTCCAGAGAGCTGGGGGAGGATGTGGTACATGACTTCAGAAACTTGAGAACTTGTTCATAAAAACAACATGGATTTTGGACATGTTTTATATATATGTATATATGTATGGGAGGAGATTCAGTTCATGTTCACGTCAACCATCAGAATAGGGAACAAATGTGATCTCAGATCTCAGTGACTTCAACCATGGCATGTTCTGAGTATTTCAGAAACTTTTCATGCAGAAGTTGAAGAGAGAGGTCAGAGGAGAATGGCCAGACAGGTTCGAGCTGACAGGAAGGCTATGGTAAATCACTCTTTACATCCGTTGGGAGCGTAAAAGCATCTCAGAATGTACATGTTAAACCTTGAGGTGGATGGGCTACAACAGCAGAAGACCACAATGAGTTCCACTCCTGCCAGCCAAGAACAGCAATCTGAGGCTAGAGTGGGCTGTTGAAAATTGGAAAAACATCACCTGATCGATTTGGTAGGCTCAGAATTTGGTGCCAACTGCATAAAAACCATGGCCTTGTGTCAGCAGTTCAGGCTGGTGGGGGTAGTGTAATGGTGTGGGGAATGCTTTCTCAGCACACATTGTGCAACTTCATACCAATCCAGCATTGTTTACAGTTAATCATTAAACTTACATTTGTTAACATGGTGAAGGTTTCTGTAAGGAGACATCTAGTTAACATTTAAGGAAGGAGTCTCCAGTGTCCGAGCTTTGTAGCAGTCAGTAAGTTCTTCACCATTGGAGAGAGGATTTTGCATTGTCTGGTTTTTCAGTAAAACGACTGCATTTTCTTTTTTGTGAAATTAACTTCAGGAGGGACTGGTGATGGAACTTAAAGGTACAGCTTTACCTGTGACTATTAGAAAGCTCTGACACTGGAGACTCCTTCCATAAATGCTAAAAAGCTCCTCAAAGAACATTTTAACCATATCAACAATTTTCAAAAATCAGTTTATATGGCGTATCCACCTTAGAGGTCCCTGTTGCTATAGAAATGATAATGAGCTTCTGCTTGTTGTTATTATTATTATTTCAATATCACTATTTATTTTTAAGATGTAAACTATTACAAAAATGTCAGTTTTGCATTATTATTTATTACTTATTACTTCCCTTTCCTAATACTTACCTTCTGATTTGGTTTTTGTCCTGAGCTCCTAAAAAAGCTCATAAAATCTCATTAATGTTGGCTTGTGCAGCTGTTGTAGTGTAACTACGCTGCTGTCAAGGGCGTAATGAGATGGCTGAAACACAGCCACCCAGACGGCTGATTTCTGCAGCACTAATATGCCAACAGGCTTGTTTTTATAGGTATGATGTAAATGTTTTTTCCTCTTGTTTCATTTTTGCTGTGTATTTGCTCGCCTCGGCTACAGTACACATGCCTCAAACAGTCGTGCAGTAGCACTGCAGCCTTAATGTGGAATAGACGACATTTTGTGTGGAATTTTGATGTGTTATTATACCACTGCCGAGGTACTTACTTGAGGTGTGTTAAAATCAGGCCCCAGTCGTATAAGCTACAATCATAAGGTCACCTGCTGTGTTAGTGGAGGGGAAAAAAAGAGGGAGGAAAATCAGTGCCGTGAGAAATATCTAATGCCTGTACAGAGATATTCATTGCCTGATGCGTTATGGAGATATTAAAAAGTTTTGAATTATGAACAGGAATATTAGTCTCTGATGAACCAGTAATAAACATATGATGAATGTGCATTCATGCATGTGTCAGAATCTGTAATTAATATGCAGCAGTGGCAGTGTGATGTAAAAGAAGCCACCCTAGAGACATGAAAACGCTTTTCCTTGTTCCTGTGATGTGTGCTCGCATTTCACAAGTTGAAGACTATGTATTTAGATGATTATAGACTGGAACTCAGTAACATCTTCTAACATAAAAGTGAAAGAAAACAAAAAAGCACTTTATACCACAGCCTCGCCGAATGCTCACTTCTGATTGGTTATTACCATACCAGCTAATGTTACATTTGTGATATACTTGTACACACACACATGTAATGTTACAACGTGTACGCAGATGTTACAGTACCCTGTTTGCATTCAGACGTATTTCCATTTAATCAATGTTTGCACATCATACTTTGGTAACTCAAAGGGTTAAACTATAGAATCACTTTTGCTCCCAAGACTTGCTCCTTTTATGGCTTTACTGAACTTGCAGAGTCCCTGAAGAAATGTTAAACACGACCTTTAAGAGGCATTTGATTAAAAAAAAAAGAGAGAGAGAACATTGCTGTTATTTATTCTGGCACAATCCAGCAGACTAATATGTATAGGCGATCCCAGACCCTATTCACAAGCCACTATTCAATAAATTTCTGTGTAATGTAAATATTTATGCATTGTCCTCTACTCACGTCATGGTTAAATAGCAATAAAAAGTGTGATTAAATAGCCTACATTCCTCACACACACACTACGATATCATGACCTTGGTTTTCTTAGGTTGTGCGCAGAATTAACTGTGATATTTAAAAAAAAAAAAAATGAAATGCTGAATTATAGAATGTGCTGGATCAAGTGCTATTTTTTAAGATTCTGAATAATGATAGTGGAAGCCATTTAGTTCAATTAAACCAAATTTAATGTGAAATTATTTAATGTGATATTTACAACTAGGGCTATTCCTGCAGCAATAAACTATTAGATTAGACTCTTATTAGATTTATTTAAATGCTTGCCATGTTCTAATTCATAGATCATCATATTCATTTTGAAATGGTCTCTTTCTTTGAAGTGAGACAGCAAAAACACAATTTCCTTCTTCAGTCTGCATTTTCTATCCCTTATTTTTTCAGAGGTTTAAAGGCAGTTGTCTAGATAGATGCTATTGAAAACCTTGACCTACTCAAGAAAAATCTGGCAACCACAAAGGTGTGAACTACACGCAGGTAATTTGCATACTTTGAACGGCACGTGCATAAAATCAGCTTTAAATAGCTGCGTAACCCTACTCTGAATACACATAACTTTCCCTGTGTAAATACTGATGAATCTTTTGGACTGATTATGAATACAGCTCAAAAAGCATTTCCCTGAGTTGAACATGAGCTGATAAAAGGTTAAGATGTCTCTATAGACTAATTTGGATATTGGATATTACGTGTTTTTACGTGTATTACAGCGTTCTTGTATTATAAACCTGCTAAGAAAGGGAATCATTGCAATACCTGCTACTTCACTGTAATAAGATTTTATGGTTTTAGCCTGTAGGAGAACACCAATAATAATAATTCAATAAATAATATAACAATAATTTGTAATACATTGCTAAGTTGTAAAGACTTTCAACAGTAATAAAATGTCGTACATGTAACGTAAAAGAAAGGAACAGCCATGTCTCCAAAATAATATAATACAGCGATCAATAGTGTACATGGAAAGTTACTTATAAACAGTACATATATATATATATAAACCTCTGATCTATGTTGATTTTTAAATACAATCCCATGAGATATGGGGTATCTCTGTGAAATAACTGTGTGGATGTGAAATTGGGTCAGCTTTCATGCACAGCTTCACATCTGAATCGTGTTCGTCACGTCCTGTGTGTATCAGATGTTGATCATTTGTCATGATCCATTGGTTAACATATGTTCATATGGATTGATTGTTATGATGAATTGTTAGATTGGATTCCATGGTGCAGGTCAATTAATTTAGCAGCCATTTTGACCCTTCATTTTCAACCTAAAATATTTAAAAACAAAAGACAAACTGCAAGAAAAGAAGACAAGCAGCAAACTCCGAACCTGGATGATTGATGGCTAGGAGCTTAAAGGATCTCTTTATAGTTTGGATCTTGACATAATATTTTCTCCTGAAAACTTTGCAGCAAAAATCAAATAACTTCTCAGGTAATCTCATTCATAGTGATAAAAGCTTTCTTTACCTTTGCTTCTTTCCAGAGAGACTTCAAGCAACTGGGACTCTTTGAGAAACCAAAGGTCTTTTTGAAGAGCCACAAACATAACATCTATATTTTACAGATCACAGGAGATCTTTGACAAGTTTTTTCTTCTCAACCTGTTTTGTTATCTCAAAAGAAAGAGCAAGGCTTGATATCTGATCAGATCTGCTGATAACGATGGAGACTAAGCACTGTGTTAGAATGAAAATCAGCCTGGATGATAAGTCGCTAAAAATACTAATACAGCCTATTATACTCTACCGTGGCATTGAATCAAATTCTCAATTCTGATTGGTCAGAAGCTGTTCATAGGTAAGGATTAAATCAATGCACTTATTCTAATATCTTATCAATTCTAGAGTAACAACATACACTGGGGTTTGTATGATGGACGCTCTGCATGTGCGGATTTAAAAAACCGTGTAATTGTTGATAAGATTTTTTCATGTAGCTTTTATGGAAGGAGTCTCCAGTGTCAGTGCTTTGTAAAAGTCAGAGTTAACGCTGTAACTTTAAGTTTTACGACAATTAACTTCAAGGGAGAGAAAAAAGAGGCCAGGAAACATAAACTGTTATGTTATAGCTGTTGTCACATGAGCGGTAAGAGCAACTTGTTTTTCACGTACGTTCTATAACATTAAACGTAACTATACATGAATAAAAAGAGTTATTCTTTAATTAATGCAAAATTTGTATTGGTTAATGGCTGTGGTATAAGAGGAATCAAATACTTCATGATGTCCTGTAAAGTAATAGACGATGATGATCACTCCATCATTGATTATTTTCCTAAAACCGAGAGTTTTATCCTTCACAACAGGGCACATTTACTTTGGAAACATTTTAGCTACTAAGAATCCTTGATGTTTCCTAGTAAAATGAAAGACCTTCTGTGTTTTCCTACTAAGTCGAATTTAATTTAGTGAACATCAAGCAAAGACGCATCGGTAAGCAGAAACAGCTATATATTTTGCCAGTGCAAGAATGCTAATTACGCTGTATGTCAAGAGTAGCTGTCTTTTCACAATAAAGCTGTCAAGCTTTGAAATATAAGGTTCTAACCTTCTCCGGGCCACAGTGCTTTGGTTCAGGAGGAAAATCGCTCACACCCTTGAGGCGTATTCGCCTTATCTTTGATCCGGCGGTAAGAAGGTCAAGCCGAGACAGCCTCGGTCATCACGTGCTGATTAAAACAGGGTAGATCTCGACAGCCCTGAACAAGAGTGACACTCCAAACGAGGTGAACCTCTGCACAGTCCCTGTTATTACACCTTTAACTTCGTAATCATTTCCTCGTGAAAGGACAGTTTGTCAAACGCTCCTCAGGCTTCATTCGTTTACTTAACAAACATCAAGTCATTTCGAATCTAACTACTCAGGCATCTAAGCTCAGTATTTATTCAATTTAATTCGTTTCTCAGTCTAAGAAGTGTAAACTAAGTCCAAGTTATAAATGAACAAACAAGTTATAAACAAATAAGGTATCCAGCTATTACGTAATTAGGCAAACCGTTTTATTGACTGAGTAGAAGAGTAGAACTGATTTTATATAAAAATACGTAGTGGCATAGCTAGTACTATCTCAGAACTCCTGGGTTCAGGGTTCGATACTGAGCTCGAGTTACTGTCTGCATTGATATTTCAATGTTCTCTCAACGTTCGTGTAGGTTTCCTCTGGGTTCTCTGGTTTCCTCCAGGGAAGTGAACTGGCTAGCTGCTCTACATTGCCCCTAGTTGTGTGTATGGGTCTGCTTGACAATCCCATCCAGGGTGTATTCCTGCCTTTCCTGTAGTTCCTGGAATTTCCTCCAGATTCATGGAGACCCAGACCAGAATAAAGTGCTTACTAAAAATGAATGAATGAATGTATTTCTTGTCGATTGTTTGGAAACACCATTGTTTCCAGACTGCTATCTTCTAACAGAGCCATGATCTCTGATTCTGTGAACTGAAAACACAGCATTAACTAAAAAATGCTAAAAAGTACCTATCATATGTACGGAGTAAAACATTTCGGTAGCATGCTGTCATAAGAAAATAATCAATGCCTGGGTAATAGCATGTCCTGAAGCGTGTTATTTCTCTACAATGTCATACTTTTTTATCTGTCCATAGTTACGTTTAATGTAATGGAACATTTGTGAAATTTCCTGTTTTGTCACTTAACAGCTATAAACAGTCGTTCCTCAAAAAAAAACACAGCTTGTCATGTTACTGAGTAACCATAAAGCGGAAACTCCATGTCGAAAAAACTTTAAGTTGCAGCTTTACCCCTGCTGACACTGGAGACGCCTTCTAAAAATGTAAAGCGGAAAACTTCACCATCTCAACAATCACACACGTTTTTACAAGTCCGTATAGAAATTCTACCAGAGAAATGTTGAAATGTTGATATATTATAACAAGCACATTTAATATAAACCTTGCAGTCTGAGCTGCAACATATTCTGAGCAATCTGAGCATATTCTGAGCAATCCCAATTGAGCATTCAACATTATATAATATTCAATAAAATATAAAAAGAAATAAAGGTCCTTATATCAACACCACAGAATTGATCACATCAACACAAACAGTGTTTTTGTGCGAGAAGCAATGTTTCGATGTGTTTCTCTGTTGGTAATGTGCACCCGTTTCATTGGGGGCTAAGTGTTAATTATTTGCTTGTTTCCTTTTCAGAAGGTGAAACCCTCAATTACTGCTTTAAGCAGCCTAGTATTAAGTATAGTATTAAATAAAGTGCTGCAACTGTTGAACTCCGGGAAACTGTTAGCTAAATAGGGTTGATTATAAAATCTCACACCTCAGTGGTCAGGAAAAGTTGTGTTTTTTTGTTTGCCTTGGAGGATGTCAGCCATGTTGTGGGCTAGTGTTTATTGTAACTTTATGGCTTTGAATTGAATGGGAAAGTGCAAAATCTGTTCCAGATTTGTCTCTATACTGCATCTATATAGAGCTTATGATTAAATGGTAATTGTGCTTTTTTTCATTACAGAGTAGGCTGATTAAAATACCAGCCTCATTCCCTATTAAGTTACTTAACATTTAATCGGCCACCATTAAACTTTTATGTGTGCCATTGAACTAATCCTGTAATCACCTAGTAATGAAATATCATATGTATTAAAAAGGTCACTCATAATCTCTGAATCCTGAGTATGTGATTCTCGAACACAACTTGAACACCACAGCTGCCTAAATAAATACACTCACGTCAATCATCAGAATGGGGAAAAATGTAATATTACCGTAGGATGGGCTGCTTTGAGTATTTCAGAAACTGCTGATCTCCTGAGATTCTGATGCGCAACAATCTACAGAATGGTGCTAAAAACAACAACAGCAACAAAAAGATCCCGTGACCTGACTGGAAGCCTGCAGTATGGTAGCTCAAATAACTACTCTGTACAGCAGTGGTGAGCAGAAAAGCATCTCAGAATGCACAACTCAGTGAACCTTGAGGCGGACAGACTACGACAGTAGAAGACTCCACTGAGTTCCTCTCCTGGAGGCTATTAGTGCGCACAAGCTCACCAAAACTGGATAGTTTGATCTTCTAAAAGATTAGAAAAAGAACATGTGATGGTGCCACAAATGCCTTTCTGAGCACACAAATAGATTGTCTCTTGCTCTGTATGTCTTTATTCTCACTGTCAGATGCTTATTGGTTTACCTACTAGGATCTCGCTTCCATATATAGGTCAAGATCAACCCAGATGATGCTTCCAGATGCTTTGGATTGCTCCTAATTCATGGAGCAAGTTCTCTTCCCTCTCTGTGATAGGTTAAAAAATAATTAAGGCTACATTGAAACTGTTTGAATTCTTCTCTCTGCTACCAGGTTAACTGGGATTGGAAGTGCAGGTCATGGTAGTCTGGTGAAACCAGAGATCCCTTCTCTATGTCCCTTATTAATTTTGTTTCATTACTCTTAACTGTGACCTCTAAGTTATACCAAGTTGATAAGAAGAGGAAGAAGAGATAAGCAGCCTTGGATGTCTCTTCTCTGTCGGCACTGTAGAGGTCATATGAATGCAGACTGTTGAGTTTCCCAATACCAGAAAATAACATGGTCGAATAAGTGATTTGGGCGATTCCAGTAGAATGCTAATCATACAATGCTAGTGGTGAGATCTGCACTTGTTATATCCCAAGTGAACCCACCAGCCAGATCTCTTGGCTTAGAGAGGATTCAGGAATGAACCCACCTAATACAAGTGCAAATAAATTGCCCCGGATTCATCAGTTCACCTCACCACCTTGTCATTCTCGGACTGCAGTGGCTATGCGGGCACAAAACCACAGATATCCTGGATTTGCAAGGAAATAATAACAGGTCGATCCCTGGAATATCAGGACAATTTTTGACATCTCTAATCCAATTCCTCCTATAAGCCCATCTTTGACTCGTAACCCTAACGCTGTACAACACAAAACAACAGATTTAACACACTTATCCAGCCTGAAATGCACCAAGTTGACTCTACCCCCTGGAATTTCGGCTCAATTCCAACCAGGTAGGAGGACCTGGGTCAGGTACGCCATGGACTTTTTGTTCTGCTGTAAGGGCTACTTGCTGGACGAAAGGTCCAGCTAAAAAAAAAAAAAATTCTAGATAAGCAACTGACATTACTGATTGCTGACAACTGCTACCTTTTAATGCTTAGCCATTAATGATTTATTAGTTCTTGGCCATAAATAAGATAAGATAGTCATTTTGGACTGGTGTCTATTCCAGAGTTTATTCCTGCAGGCACCCAGTGTTTCTGTGATAGGTTTTAGATCTGTGAAATGGAACAAGAAAAAAGCTGTTCCTGAAGATGGATGAATGAAACTGCAGGAGAAGATTTGCTACAGAAGCTGCGATGGTTCATGGCGAGAAATCTGGAATCGCTAAACCGTGGCCAGATTTTTCATACATTGATTGGTTCTGCTACGATATTTTTTCACTGCTTGGTCCGATCCACTGAAATACCTTAAACCATGTTCTGACTGTCAAGATTTAATTAATCTTGCATGGACTAACTGTGTAGCACAGACAGATGGACTTAATTAGATTTAAGAAGTGAGCACAATCTGATACACAAGGAGACAGGCATTATGAGGACCATGTCATGCCTTATGATATAACCACTTCCCTTTCTGTGCTCCAGGCCATTGACAATGACTTCCTCCATGACACTGCACTGGTTCATGCAGTATACATTATCTAGGATTAAGCAGTAATTAGTGCAAAATTAAATTAGTAGATAAAGGTTTCTCAAGGCCTCTTTGGACAGTTTTTAGCTACTGCTTGAAAGCCTCTCAGGAATTATACTTGGAGCCAGTACAGGTACAGACAGCAAGTTCGGTCAATCATTTTTTCAGATCTTTGGATACACTGCTGCTAGAATTCGTCTCTTCTCTTAAAACTGCAGTATTAAAAATATCGCAACAACTTTGAAGAAGTTTGCACAATCAGATCATGTCATATGTCCCAGGAAAGCTGGTTTCCTGCATATATATATATATATATATATATAGCAAGTCCTGGTGTTGAACCTGACAATGACGGTCTTGACGGCAGCCCTATTCATTAATGCCCCTTTATGGAAACAACAGAAAATCCCTTCTGGGCTAAGAATCAATGACAGTACTGACAGCAGAGCATCGGCTAGTGTGACTGACACACTGGCAAAACCAGTTGAATTCATTTGAGCCAGTTCATTTTTTTTTTTTTTTTGTTATTAATTTGGGCTCTGACCCACTTTTGAAGTGTGCCTCAAAAAACAAAGCGTTTACCGGCTCGTATTTTTGTATGTTACATATACAGCGTGAAAATGGGAAAATTGGAAATGAAGGAGACAGAAGTACATTTTGTTACATTTTTACTTACTTACTTCTCATTGTTAAATGCTTGACTGAGCATCTTGCTAAGATCTTAGCTTTTATGAAACTGGCCTTTAAATAGCTGGAAATGTTTTATTGTTCTTATTTTTTTGAGCACCGAGTCAGCCAGACAGAAAAGTGTCCTGATATAAATTGGACAGTTGAGGCATGAGTCACTCAGCTGTTGCAAGCAGCCAACCTTGGAGCTCTCACTACCTAGTAATAAAACCCAATGTGAAGCTCATAATGTGATACTTTTTTATATAATGACAGAATAAATATCACCTAGCGAGCATACCTGACTGGCTTATTGGTGGTGTTTTCCAGTTTTCCATCCAACTTATCTCTCTCTCTCTCCCTCTCTCTCTCTCTCTCTCTCTCTCTCTCGCTTGTTGCAGATGGAGAACATGAATAATTGATACAGTTTAATGAGCTTGGTAATGACTGAGGCTGAATGAGAAACCAGCAGCAAACCAGCAGCATGGGAAGAAAGACTTCTGTTTCGAGTTAATGCTTCAGAAGCGTGATTAAGTTGTTAAGCAATTAAAACTTGGCCAAACAACTCATCCAGGGGAATGATTTTCAGGCTAGGGGTGCTGTATTCATGTAAATAATGCCCCTATTGTAAAGAAAATTATAAATAAAGTAAATAAATAGAAATAAATCCCTATCCAATCCAAGTTGTTTACATATTTGTTAAGTGTCTACATCAGAAAAATGAATTTACTCTGTACTTGCATATAGGACTATAAATTCCCTTATTAAGTACTCTGACTTCTTGTTCAAGATTCCTTCCATGTATTAGAAACTGAACATGAAATGCCTTAAAGTGGTGTGAGAACTTTAAACGAATGTCTGCTGCTCTAATGAGACTTTGCTTTTGTTTCGAATCTACTTGAATTCCCGTTTTCTGTCGGGCCTCTTTTATAAAGCTGGATATTATACATAACTAATTTATACGTAAATCATTCATCGGAGCATTTAAATTGTATATGTTTAAGTTGTATAATATATTATATGTAGTATAATATCATGTTTGAATAGCTTGTTTATTTCACTTATACACACAAAGTTAAGGAAACTTTTGTGAAATCCAGTCGTCTCATATTAATGGATTTAAATAAAAAAATATGAACTATGGAAAAAATATTAATAATTAAAGAAACCAAGCCAACACAAATCCATAAATTATGACAAATAAGACTAATCATTTAATTAACCCTTTGCTGCATGGTGTTGCCATATGGCAACAATTTACAAACAACCGCCCTAAAAAATGTTTTTTAATTTTTTAAATATATTTTTATTTCTTGAACTAATTCAAGTAATAAATATCCATTAAAAACATTTTTTTAAATGTAAGTATAATAATTCATGAGGTAGAGGGTTAAGAAAATAAAATGCTACAGTATAAATGAAGGATGCACTGCAATAGCTCAGCTGGTGTACAAGATCCAGGACTAAGTGGCTGATAAGTGACTGATCTGGTATGTCTCAATCTGCACTGTGCCGTATGCTCCCTAGTGTGCTGTGCGCCATCATCGGCTTTTTCTAGAACACATCTGGTTTCCTTATGTCACATGCCATCCTGCTTTTCCAACATGGCATCTGGGAGAAGCCGAAGTGTGCAAGAGGCTGAAGAGTGTGTCGGGAATGACAGTCACTGAGACACTTAAACAATTAAACACTCCATGTTCCTGTGTGACATGCTTGTTGTCTATGATCACCTGGGAACAGTTTACTGTAGATACCTTTTTCCCTCAGTTTTCATGTCAAACCATTTTGTTTTCAAGTCACTTAATTTACACCTAATTTGTCAGGTGCTGTTACTTTGCGAAATATAATGTAGGACTCAGAATAACTCCCACTTCTGCCTCCCTTCATTTAGGCTTTCAGGTCACTGTGAGCTTTACCTTTTATGGAGTTTTGTGGGCGTCACTACATGCAAACGAGCTGTCGCGTGAACACGAGCTGTCATTCGTCAACATACGCACGTGAGTACAAAGCAAATAACTGAAGCTACGGAAACTTTTGTCTGGATCTGCTTAAATAGAGGACGTAGTGTGAGAGAAAGGTTTAATGAAGGCTGCAAATGAAAAGCAATAGTGTAGTCCATCTGGTTCTCACTGTACATGAGTGTGTGTGTGTGTGTGTGTGTGTGTGTTAGAGAGAGAGGAAGGAGATAAAGATAGAGAAAAGAGATAAAGAGCAAAACCTGTGCAGATTTCAATAGTTATAATAGTAACAAAAGCTGTGTATAACTAGCAAGAGGTTTGTGTTTAGAAATCTTCACTTTTTTTCAGCATCATCACTCAATTTAAACAATATCCTGTATTTCGTTTGCACTTTTAGTGAACTTTAGAAGCATGGGCATTGCATTTCATCACTAACATGTGGTCTGAACACTGCCCACTAGCTGCGGAGTCCCATTCAGCTCAAAAAAAAAAAAACAAAAAAAGAAAAAGAAAAGAAAAACAAGACTATGGAATTTGCTAAGGTTGATTTTATAGTTTTACAACATTATGGTTAAAAAGTATGGACATCATTTCACATAATGCAATTTTCAAAAATACGTAACTGACATTAAGAACAAAGCCAAGCTACATATTAAACTTTCTCTCTCTCTCTCTCTCTCTCTCTCTCTCTCTCTCTCACACACACACACACACAGACACACACTCATCCCCTGCATGCGTGTTTTTCTCCTCAGTTCAGCCCATCAGCAAATCATGAGGTCCTTCATGAGCTGACTCAGTGATTCCCAGCCTCTTCTCCTTCAGTCCCTGCACATTTTACTGTTTTCTTGCCATAAAACTCCTGACTCATCACCTCATTAGCATACACTTCATAACTGGCTGTACCAGTGGGGCAAAAACACAGAAATACACACCACAGAGGAGTGTATTTGATGTATATAATACAACAAATGTGTAGTGCACAGGGACACTTGATTATAACACATAATATAACCGGCCTACAAAAGAAAAAAAAAAAATTGATTTATTTACTTATTTAATTGAATTGCCAATTATTTCCAACTCCTTTCAACTTGCAAGGCTTATTATTATTATTATTATTATTATTATTAAAAAAAATTTACAGATAATTGCTTTTGAATAGTTGACATAATTCTTAAAAATAGTAGGATTAACATTTAATTATCATATTATTATTATTATTATAAATAAATAAATAGCATATTATTAATACATATCTATTATTATTATTATTATTATTATTATTTTATTAATTGGTTAATTTTTATTATATGGCTTATCCTCAGTAATTATAAGTTCTTTTTTTCTAAGGTAACTTATTCTTTTCGACTGATTTAAAATTGCACTTCACGCTAAAATGATTTAAAACAGAAAAAGAAAAAGTTAAACAGTGCAGTTGTCTCTCTTCGCGTGTAATCGGGAGCGCGCGTTTGCTGTAGGGGAGGGGGCGGTGGATGTGGTGGTGCGCGCGCCCGTGCACGCAGCTGGCGCGAGGAGCTGCGAGTCGATAAGAGAGAGGAGTTTAAATCCCCGCGATCACACGCGCCGCGTTGCTTTCCGGTGGCGCGCAGGAGGACACGGGAGACCGTACGCACGCGGTCGGATTTTTGAACGCTCGTGTCTCGCCTTGCAGAATTATTATTGTTGTTGTTGTTGTGCATGGGTTTTTGTTTTGTTTTGTTTTGTTTTGAACACAGCGCGTGTTGAGTTGCCGCGCGCCGCCTGCTCCGTGGATGGGGCCCGCGCGCCGCCGCGCTCCGCTCCGCCAAGCGGGCCGATGGTAGCGCGCGACTCGCGCCGCACGGGACCATGGTGGAGAGGAGCGGCAAGTTCCTGTTCGCCGTCGTCGGCTCGGCGCTCTTCATGCTCATCCTCTATCAGTACGCGGCTCCCGGCGCCGTGACGTCCAGCTTCGGCTTGCCGCGCGCCTACGCGCCCGAGGACGACGACGCCGACGCGTTCCCCACGCCCGACCCGCACTACGTCAAGAAGTACTACTTCCCCGCACGCGACCTGGAGCGCGCCGTCGACTTCCAGATCAAGGGCGACGACGTGCTCGTGTTCCTGCACATCCAGAAGACCGGCGGCACCACGTTCGGGCGTCACCTCGTGCAGAACGTGCGGCTCGAGCTGCCCTGCGACTGCCGACCCGGTCAGAAGAAGTGCACGTGCTACCGGCCCAACCGCAAGGAGACCTGGCTGTTCTCGCGCTTCTCCACCGGCTGGAGCTGCGGACTGCACGCCGACTGGACCGAGCTCACCAACTGCGTGCCGGGGGTCATCAATAAGAAGGAGAGCAAACAGAAAAGCCAAAGGTGACTGACACACACACACACACACACACACACACTCACACACACACACACCACTTGTCTCCTTCAGTATCTGCATATATCACTAGTTTTTATGGCCATGAGCAATTTAATTATCATGCATATCATTATGCTATATTATATTATATTATATTATATTATAGTAGTTACACACACACACATGCATTGTACACAAAGTTTCCAGAGAAACAGGATGTTTTGGATCAGCTATGTAAGCAAAGTGCTTCTAAGTAGAGATGCATAATGGCAGAAATATTTTCTCAAACAAACAAAACCAAACAAAACACACAGTTCTAGGCTGCGTCTCTCCTCGCGGGCGATCAGGGAAGCTGCCCCGAGCCCAGGCAGGGTGAGAAGCCCAGGAGGGTTTCAGTAATCAATCCACTGACACTCAGAATAAAACCGTCTGAAAAAAAAAAAATCAAAAAATGTAGACTTCCCTCTCTCTCTCTCTCTCTCTCTCTCTCTCTCTCTCTCTCTCTCTCTCTCTGGTCTGAGCTTCCACACCCACTGACAGTTTTCGTGGTGAAGTATTCTCCCATGGATTTTCTCACATGTATCTCTGACTATTAGTCACTTTCATTCATGCAGGAAGCTCGAGGAAGTCAGGTGCACCTGAAAGAAAAGAGAAGAACGACTGGACAAGAGAGTGAATAGCAAAGTTTGTGTGTTTCCTCGGGATAAAATTTTCAATGCTTTGCCCCAGACCTGAACTTTTAGTACCGTTTAGTAGATAAAGTCCACCTTTAAAAACGATTTGAGCTTCATTACAGTGTGTACCTTCCACAGTTTAGTATGCTTTTTTGCTGAGATATATGTATATAAATGAAGTGTGTGTGTGTGTGTGTGTGTAGCTTCACTTACATATTTGCTTCTGTTTACAAATTGCACCACTGTCATAAAATATCTAGTTGATTTAGATGCTCATAATGCTGTTTATCGCTGTTAATTGATTCTTTGCGACGTCATTTTAATTCAGTTTTTATTCATTTGTTAATTCAGTTCGCTCTTTTTTTTTCCTGAAGTGCTCATGGTTGTTTTTTTTTTTTTTTTTTTTTAGAATGAGCCTCAAAGATGAATTAGTGCATCCTGTATTTCATATTCATCCAGCTGGTTACACACACACTGAAAAAGTAAAGTCAACATTTGAGAATTTGCTGTGTACGTACAGGCAGGTTGTAAATCTCCCCAGTATTACATTAACTCCTATAGAAGCTTCCTTAAGTTGCTTTAAGCTCCGTGTGTGTATGTAGGATCAGTTTGATGTAGGAACGTCCCTGATGTGCAGTAGGAGTGGAAAATTACTGCGGAGTAAAACGGCTCTCTTGTAAACACAGGAGACATTCCAGCAGCGTGGACGAGGGGGTTTCGAAACAGGCCTCGAGTCAACTGGACGCGGAAATCCGTTTAATATTCCCGTCCATCATCTTCATGCTCTTGGTGGTTGTGTAGAGCAGAACTATAATTACGCTTACATACAGTGTTCAGATAACAGCTGGATTTCATACAGAGCGAGACCTTTAATGTACAGTTTATTTCAATATGCACACACACACACATATATATGTGTATATATATATATATGTATATATGTATATAAAATATGCACACACGCTCAACTTTATAAAGATTAGGACCAAAATACTCGACTAAATTTCCACTGAAAATAAAAAGATCTCATGAAAATAGCGTTCAATAATTTGCTTCAGTTAATATTTCTCATTTCGATTACAATGAAACATAAGATTTATTTAAGATAAACTATAAGATGAAGTTGTAAATAAATATATGTATGTGTGTATGTATATATATATATATATATATATATATGTGTGTGTGTGTGTATATGTGTATATGTGTATATATATATATATATATATATATATATATATATATATATATATATATATGTGTATATATATATGTGTATATATATATATGTGTATATATATATGTGTATATATATATATGTGTGTGTGTATGTGGGTGTGTGTATATTATTCATATATATGTAAGAGTGTCCCAAAAGTCTCTTGTGTCTTCGTCAGTGGAGGTTCGTGGACGTCCGCTTCTCGGCTGGTCTGCGACACTCCCAGTCTTCTTTGAATTTGTTTGAATTTTGCCGTGTTTCCTGTAAAAGTCCATCGTAACCTTGCGAAAGCTTCCTCAATCCAGCCATGAGAATGATTTCAATACGTTCCTCTTTAGCGTTCCTAAAGGCTATCTGAAAAAAAATATATAAAATAAACGAAGTATGAAAAATTTTGGAAGACATTTTGCTAATAAGTGTTAATTTCCCCTCTGGACGGAGACATCTGGGACACTCTGTATATTGTAATTTCTTTAAAATGTGTCATTATGAGATTACGATAAAACTAATATAAGATTTTACGCATCATTAGCATATAAAACACATACAAATTGTAGACAGTTTAACTTCCTTTTAGAAATAAATGCTTGAAATAACCAAAATTATCAGCTTTAAATGATCAGAACGAGAATATTTCAGACTTTTAATGAGTATGTATTGCTAGAAACATGCTCAATATTCTTATATTATGATCAAATCACAATGAGGAATTTTAGATAAATGTAACTATATTCAATATTTTTCTTTACTTAATGAGTTTTTTTTTTCGCAGAGTGTAAACTGTACTGCTTTCTTACTCGTATTAAAAAAGTGGCCCCTGTGTGTTAGCGCTCTATCTTAACTTAGAGAACTTTTCTTACAAATTCCTCTAGGTGAAGAATTTGCGAACATTAAAAAGTAGTTCGTAATTTAGCTTTTAGGGTAAAGACACAGGTTTCGTTTTAGCGGAAAGCGCTTTTCTGCTTTCTCGGCTAAATTAGCGCTCAGACCAAACAAAAATAAAATCCACCTAGCTGAAAAGGCTGTTCACTGAAAGGGAAAGGACGCTTGACGTAAATGATGCGCATTTGCTTCATGTAGTCGTTTCTTTTGCGCCAACTTTTTCGAAACTTGGCCTAGAAGACAAGTAGGCGGAGCTTTGGTCTGTAAGGTTGTTATAAAATGGAGGAGCTGCTTATTACTGTTGCTTGGTGGATGTCTTGTGTGTGCTAAGGGATTTTTTTTTGCGGTAAAATTGTTTTTATTCTTTGCCTGCGAAGAATTTCATGTTAGCAATGTTCGTATACAATATATATATGTACTTAATTTGAATATATAGTATACAGAATACACGATTTTGTCTTTTTTCACTGCTATGAAGTGAATATCTAATTGCTGTTGCTCTAAAGCTGAGCTCGAAATGCCCAAAGACGTGTTTTTTGTTCTGTGAGGACTTGAAGGACACGACTTTGTCGTATCTTTTGCTGTCACGTCGGATTTATTTTCACTTTTTCACACGTGACCATGAAGACGAACAGTGAAGAACAACTTAAAAGATCAGCACGAGGCATTAGGAAGTCAAAGTGCTAAATTTTATAGCTAGTGGTTGAGTATGAATTCATTTCTCTGATGCTGATGCTTTATTTTATTGGCGAATGCTTTCATCCAGCATGTCTTAGCAGCGAGGCAGAACATGATTGTGTAAAGCTGATCAGTTGAGCGTTAAGGGTCTTACTCAAGGGCACTACAGTGACTTTCTGGCACTTTGAGTGCTTAAACTCGCAACCTTTTGGTTGTCGTTTGTTGCCATTGAATCTAAGAATGGTATTGAGATTTTTAGCTTAGAATTAGCAAGTACACAAAATCTGATTAACTTCCACCCATGCTAATGGCGCAAAGATCTAACGATTTACTGAATTTATTTATTTATTTTTTTTTCAATTTAAAATTTACATGAAATTATTTATTCCAAATATTTTATCGGGGTGGATGTGTTCAGGTAACAGGGTTGAGTCGGCCACAAAAACAGACATTTTTCATAACTTAGAATGGATGACTTGTGGAAAAGGATGTTTCAAGCACGAGATTCTGATTTTAATGTAAAAATAATGTTTTTTTTTGATATTTGATATGATATTTATCCGAAACATGCACATAGGATGTGACGCAGGACACTTTACCTGGGTTTAAAATGTCTTTTATGTTTACTTTGCAAACATTTTTGCATGATCACAAATGGCGCCCCAATTGTGGTTACAGCTACAACTACAACTACAACTAGCATGAATTATATATTTATCCAGGGAAGAGTAGAGGTCTCAAAGCTCGAACCAGAAGCCTGACATGTGACTTAACCCTGACGAGATCTGTGCACGTCTGTATCTACTTACGCTAACGATACGATATTGATTTATAGTATTAAAGTATCAATACGGAAGATAGTAGTGCTAGGAAAAAAAAACAAAAAAAAAACCACATTATGCGCTCCTATGATGCGGTCTAATTAATGCATGGTTACATCGGAAAGTGTGTGGTGTTAGGAGTTTATTTCTGATCCTTCACACTCTTCTCATCTTGCCTATTTAAAGGTATTGCAGCAGATTTCGACTCCCTAAACTGGCAGAGAAAACTGCCGCAACACTGCTGTCATTCTTTTTAATTTTAAGAGGCTCTCGCCTTATCCCCTCCCTCCCTCCCTCCCTCCCTCTCTCTCTCTCTCTCTCTCTCTCTGTCTCTCTCTCTCTCAGGTGTCATTTTCTAATCAAACGGTCTAGGTAATTTTCCACACGCATTATACCTTTAGGGGGATGGGCTGCACAGCAGATCCGACGTTCCAGTTGAATATATTTTCGTGGAAGATTTGCTGCAATAATATACGCTGCATGTTATTCGAACATGCATTATATAGTTTATATAGTGGGCTAGGTAGGATGAAAAAGCTGCAATTCTGTAGGCAGTAATTAGGGCAAATTGACAGATTTTTAATTAGCATGTTTGTCTGTGTCTTGTTTTTATATGTGTATATATATGAATATACGCATAAGTGCAGGTCTACCAGGCAGGGATGAAATGATTGGTGGTTAAAACGAGGGCAGTAGATGATACAGTCAGGAGAATGGGTGAATTACAAAGCACCAGGGTCACAGACTGATATCGTTCAAGAGCTCTTCAAAAGTGCTTGATACGGCAGAAAGGAGAGATGGCCTCTGTTGAGGAGGAATTATGGGAAATTGCTCTACTGTGGCTGCTCAATGACTCTACAGTCAGGAAATATTAGCAATTATTCATATTAACTAGGGATGCATCAATTTCATTTTTTTTTCCTAACAGATTTTTGTATGATTTTTTGGCTGACACTGATATGTCATATAAAGCAATCAGGGTGTCGTGGAACATTTTATGTAGCTCTGATTATGTTGGTTGCTTCTGGTAGTTTCTGGCATTTAAACAGTAACTTGGAGAGATAGAGCATGCAAGCAGAGTGCGCAGAGCAATAATCAGTGAATGTGGTCATTAAAAATTGCCGTGAATTGCACCTCCGTTCCATGGTGAAGGGAAGTGTCCGTGGCTCAGTGCTCAGTCCTCGCAGAACTGAACTGCTCTCATGCATGGCACTTTCTCTGCTAGTTCATTGCTAGCAGCAACTAACATAACCAACAGATGTTTTATACCCGATGTTGAATCAGATTCCTTGTATTGTAGAAAGATGCTGTAGTTCTTGTAGCTGGAGGTCTTCACAGAGCACAGTTTGCAGTTTTCTTTCCTTTGTTTGCGAAATTGCGGTCGTGTCATGTCGTCAACATGCGCTTCGTGGTACTAGATGTTGGTATTGGAACATTTTTTACGAGTACAGCTACGACTAAATGAGCATAGTAGCGTACCCATGTCAGTACTGGTGTCAGTGTTTTTGTCCTACAACTGGTTCTGTTGATTTGGACACATTTGTGTCCAGTTCGTCTATGGCCAAGTCGTAACCTCCTGGCAGATGCAGCCAGGTTTTAGGCTAAATATTCTGGTTATGAGTCTTTGGACCCCCAGCTTCAAAACAACCCCAAAGCATTATTTTACATTAGATTTGAGAGCTTTTCCTTTCAATTAATTTTTTTTTTCTGCCAGAACATACCACCAGTGTGCATGGCAAAGTTTGGGCCTCATCTGACACGTGTGTCCACTTGCAGGTTCAGTCATGTTTAGTAAAGTATAGATGCTGCATTTGGCTGCCAGGGAGGGCTTTTTTTCATGTACCAGTGGTTTTTAATCAGTATTGCCTCTAGCAGTTTTGTATGAAATATTCCTCTAATATAACAAGTGTCCAGCATTACCAATCCCTGTAAAAGTGTTGCTTTGTTCTCTGGGTTCAAGAGTGCACCAGATGGCCGGGCTGTCTCTGCCAGTTTCCCGCTGCCGAACCTCCGGCTGATCCAGTCTTCCTCGGCAAGGCCTTCGTGACATAGTGACTTTGAATTCGAAGCTGGGCCTCTGGAGATGTAGCCTGGCGTTCGCGTGGTAATCCCATCAGATCAGCATGGATTATGCACAGCCCCATCCAAAACCTGTTACGCCCTAATTCAGATCCCACGCCCATCTGCTGCAGTGGAGAAATCAACACTCTCGAGCATCTTTCTCCAACTTTCTTTATCATTTTGTGCTTGCTGCATGTAGCCATTGAAATCTTGCTACGCGGGGAAACAATGGAATCATGTGTCTGGTTGACGAGAGCCAAATTGGCAAATGGCCGACTGATGGGAGTAGGAACAGTGAAAACATTGTGAGCATCTTTACTTTGTTCAAGAGAGGTGTTTTTCTTCTTCTTTTTTTTTTTTCTGGCTGTGCAGACTGTACAAATGCTCCTCGATTACACTTCTATGTGCCATTCAACCTTGGTGACTTAACTCCAAAAGTTACTTCAACATTTACATGGGGACGTTTGCTCATATTCAGAGTTCTGTATTATTCAGATTAATGATGATGATTTGTAGATGAGAACATGGCAAGCACTGAAATAAATGGTTTAATTTAACAACATGGCTTCCACCCTAATTATTCAGCAGTTCATAAAATAGCACTTGATCCAGCACATCCTAATATTTAGCATTTTATTTTTTTAATATAGTTCTAGATTAAGTTTGGGTTTGGGTTTTTAGGTTAGGTTTGGTTTAAGTAGATCTTTTAAGAAACGTTTCCACAATGCGCCGCCATCATTCCCATTCCATCGCTGGCACAATAGCTGGATTTAGCTACGAGAGATCATCAGGTCAGATGGCAGCCGTGTCTGAGGCAGCGTGTGTGTTTCTGGATCACCGAGCCACTGATAACCCACCGCAGCAATCCCTGGCACTGCTAAAAGCTGATTGAGTATTCTGACTGTTGGTGTGTACTTGGATCTGTTCTTATAATATTAGAATGCCTTTCACCTCCAATTTATCAGAACATCAAAAACATCAAGCACTTGCAATTTATCCATTTACGCAGCCAATGCATTTATCCAGACACTGAAATGAGAGCAGTGCTATTTTAATCCCAGTCTGTTTCTAACCTAAAGTAACCTCAACCCTTTTATCAGTTTTTCAAAATTTTGTTAAAAGCTCACTACTGGCTTGATCATTTACGTTGCGCTGATCTCACCTTGTAGTCTTAGTCGTCCTAGTATTTCTAGTATTAGCAATCCTAGTCCTACAGCATTGTCTATTTAATTTTCTTTAGACTGGCTCTTCGTGGCATGATTCATTGACTTTGCTTAAAGAGATTTTACTAAAAGGTCCTTTCAGGCAACCCTGTGCCAGGTAAAAGCCCCTTGACGATTGCTTTAGATTGATTTCCTGTGCCGAGAACAAATTGCCATGCATTGACTGATTTAACAAACATATTTATTATTCATAATTAGGGCCTCCACGCTCTCTATGGGAGTTGGATCTTAGCCGAGCTTTAATTAGGAAAAGTTCCGCGTTCCCTCTCCTCTCCTAGCTAAACAGGTGCGGCCATAATACGGGAAACTAACTTCGTTTTTTTATGAAGAAAAACAAAGCCTTATTGAGGAAGTCAATTGTTTGTATTGCTTAGCGTTTAGCTCTGTGACCTCCAAAACCAGAAACAGGTGAGGCTTGAGGGAACTGCTTAATTACTTTACATCTGAGGTTGCAAAAAAAAAAAAAAAAAGCAATGTTTCACATATTTTGAATGTCAGCCACCATCTGTTGGCTGAATTTCACCATTTGTAGGGTGACTGGCCAACAATTCCAGTGGCGAAGCTAATAACAAAGCCTAAGAGGCCCACTTCACACTGAGGGAATGTGAACACAAAGGGCAAGTCCTGACTTGAGAATGCTCTCAGTTTTAGTGCCTCTCCGTGGTCCATTATATCATTTGGTAAAGAATCATTGGCAGCTTTGCAAGCGGTGGTTTAGAAAGTATGAAAGGGCAACGAGCCAGGTTTTTCCAAATGACTTTCATGAGGTTATTCCTCATCCATGCAAAGCCACTGGGAAAGTTCTTGACCTGTTCTTCTAACTTTATTATCAAATACAAATCAATGACAGAGTGGAAGTCGATAGTTTTCCTATAACAGCACGTCTGGAAGTGTCCTCTTATACCACAGCAATGATTACAATTTTGAAATTTATTAAAAAACAGCAGATCATACTTTTTTTTTTTATCTGTATATTATTGCATTTAATGTTGTAGAACGTCCACAAGACCAGTTAGTTCCTGTTATTACTTGTGTCATAGCAGCAATAAACAGCTTCCTCATGTTACCGAGAAACCAAAAAGCAGAAAGTCCTCCATCCTGAAGACTTTCGCATGGCGGAAAACTCTCTGCCGCTGGAGACTCCTTCCCTAGATGTTAAATAAACAGCTCCTTGCAGAATGTCAGCATTTTCTTTGTTAATTAACAGCATTTTAACAATCCTTATCAATTATGATAATACATAGGTTTTGCCGTAATTCAATGAGATATCGGAACGAGTGCATTAATGTAAACACGTGATTCAGATTACACTAAAGTCAGAACTACTGTCTGGCCAATCAGGATCGAGGATTCAACAACGGCTGTGGTATAATAAAATATAAAACATTCAGTTATATTTTCACTCTAGTCCTACGGCAAGTCTAAATGGTTATTTTAAATTGGCTTTATACTCTTTTGAGATCAGAAAGATGTCCAGTAGTCTGTATTTTTTTTTAATATAAAGAGAGGTGTATTACAGGTGTAGCAGTTCAGAAAGATAGAGAGATTTTACCAACTTTTTCACAATTCCGACTCGACAAACCCCACCTAAGGTGATGCGGACATAAAGAATCAACCGTGTTATGTCTTATAACATTGTCTGTGTTTTTCTTGTTGATGCAGTCGAGCTGTCCTCGGCAGCTCTTTGCCGTATTATCTCCTGAAAGGAGGGTCGAAGGGAGGGAGGAGAAAGCACCAGTCCTTGATTTATTGCCTCTGCAGAGCAAAGACGAGGGGAGGGGAGTGAGAAAAGAGAAAGGAAAGCTTTCCAGAGCGGAGAATAGGACTAAAGATATTTGAAAGCAAGTTTTTGAGGGTCAGAAAGAAAGAAGGCGACTGACATTTATAAGCCTCTCGGAGGATTTTTCATTGCTTCCTTCCATCCCTATTTTTCTTCTCCCTCTATATCGTTCGCAGGCTTGTTCAGTTTACCCTGCCTTTCCTTCTCTTTGTGTCCACTTTGGACCTCGCCACTTTTTTCCTCATCGCCTGCAAGAGGCCCCTGGGAATTACCCAGAATGCCACTCAGTCTGTCAGCTCTTCTCCCCATGAGGCTGTACTGATGGTGCACCTCGGAGAGAAAGAGAAAGGCAGAGATAGAGGGAAAAAGCAATGAGTGAGCAGTAGTCAGGCACACAACTGTCGCTCATGGCTAGAGCCCCCACTGAGCTATTCTTGCAAGAGGCCACAGTTGGCCGTGGAAAACTTTTGCAGAATCTCTGCTTTTGCAAACTGGAGCGTGACCCAGAAAGAAAATTTGCTTATGGATTCAGATGTTCATCAGTTCAGATGGCACTTCAAGTGGTGTGCTGTCACATGTGACGTCTGAAGAAGCTGGTTCCTAAGGAGATTGTTTAAGCAAGCCCTTGAGAATCTTTGCCCCTGGTTGAGTGGTGGATGGCTGCATTCCTCTCTACACTCATCAATTGTTCTGCTTCATTGGTGTGCAGATGCATTGTGATACCCACAGGCATAAAAAGCCATGCTCAGAACTCTAGCTGCTCTTCATGGTCGTGTGAGAGGGTAGGGGTGTAACGTAATGCCATTATATGTATATGTTTAGAGCTTCAAATATTCATATCTGTGGACATCGACTAAACCAGAACCTATTCATGTCTGTATTTGGATCTGTTCAGAGCACATTATTTATTTGTACATTCAACGTATTCAAATTGGTTACAGCCCTACTAGAAAGATGTCCAAACAATTGTGCGTCTTCTTGAGACCACTGTGTCTTGGACATGTTACCACGAATTGGAGTGCCATTGCTCACACTTGAGTAATCTCAACCAGTTTTCAAAGAAAATCCAAAATATCTGTCAGAAATGTCAGGTGTTTTGAGAGATTGTTCCATTTTCTCCCCCCCATCACTTTGGTTAACAGTTTTCCCACATTACCCACAATGCATAATTTGATAGTGGTGCCAATAGGATTTAGAGTGCTGTAGTAGTGCTTTAGTCATTTAGTCTGTCCAGCTCTTTCACCAGATCAATTTCCAAAGCTTTAACGTTTACTAATACTGCCATCGACTCCATCATGCTAGTCATCTCGTAGCTCGCTAACTAGCCAAGTTTAGTCTCGGGAACTTTGATTTCGACATTTGTACCAATGTCCCCACTATTTCGATGTTAGTATTCTCATTAATATGATGTTGAACGTAGCTGGAAAAGGGTGAGCAAAGAAGCTCTTGCTATTTTGTTTTTAGGAGCTAACGGTGAAACCTGATCATTATCCTTTATATGTGAGATCATCATAATTGTGCTAAGAATTGTTAAACATATCAGAAATATTTCATTCTGGATATATTCAATGTGTTTCAGGGTGGAGCTTTTTCCTTTAAATCTGACCTCATTTGAAACAAAATGCTGATGTGATAGAGAATGAATAACAACAAATCATTGGCTGATGAAGCTATAATATGAAAGGAACTGGATGTTCTGACATTTCAGTTTCCTTATTTTGGCATTCTTTCAAGTCTAAACTGACCAGAATAACAAAGTGGCTGCTTTCCTGTCTTTAGTCTGACTTGGCATTTGGACAGAACTGTTCTTTCGAAAATTTCATGTCACCTTTTGCTTTCCATTCATTTCTGTATTACTGAATAAAGATACAAATTCCAATTCCTCTAGGACGGAGGATTTCCAGCCATTAGGACTCCCTCAAACGGCACAGTCATGTTAAGCTAGATTAATCTGCAGTGCGGAGCCTCCGAGTGTCCCTAGAGAGGACATTCAAAACCCAGTCTTGCTGACACTCTTTCGTGCAGCCACCTGGCCTGAATTTCAGCAACAACTTCTAGCCTTGCTATATGGCTCTTTCACCACTCTATCTATAACTCCATGGGAAGATGCTTCCGTAAGGCGAGCTTTAATATCGACAAGAATGTGACAAATGTGATTAGAGTAATTGGCTTAAGGATGCAGCCTTGTCCGCAAAACCATATTACAATACAGCCTTGACTATTAGCGGTACCGTAAAAGCATCGGTAGTTGTTTGATCGATTAAGTAAACTCCTCGTTCTCCAATGGACGCCGCTCTATGCTGAAGAATTCACCTTTCTTTATTGCGATGCCTCTTGTTTAACTTCTAGGATACTTCCTGGCTGTGAGGGGAAACAAATTGACTCCCAAGCATACATAATCGCAAGAGAAAAGTGCCTTTTCAATCACCTCCATGCCTCCTCTGGTGGAAAATAATGGAGGGAGGACTAAAGAGAGCATTTACTTGCAGGCTGGTGGTAAATATTCCATCAGCAAAGCTCAGCAAGATTCAAGGATGACCCAACAACAGGGACTGGAAGAGTTATGGCTGTCAGCATGTAGAGCCCTCATTACTGAATATGATCTCCTGCCATGAGCGAGAGATGCAAAGATGCTGGATGGTGGAAAGAAGAACGAAGAGGTGAGGGATTTTGTGAGTGAAATACTACTGCCCGTGAAAAATAGGAAGTATATGAGAGGGATGAAAAGTGAATGAGCAATAGAACTCGAGCTCTTTCCTTCTTGGCTGAGTAGCAGACATCATTTTTTTCCCCCCTCGTTGTTTGGACGATATAATATCGAACAGATTTGTCAGTTCACATCGCAAGACTGACCCTTGTGGTTCACCCCTGTCTGTATCACTCTGCAATCCACTCATCTCGTACACACACATACATTTCTTCATCTTCTGCAGTTGTCTCAGCTTCTGAGTTTGACCCCAGTTAAGTGTGTTCTGGGAGTCGTGTAATGAGACATGCCTTCATAAATGCGAATTGCAATCGCATTCCTGGACTTGACAAGCGAGCTAATTGAATTGTCAGGAAATATTAGTCTGACAAGTGGCTGGAGATTGTGCGGGACGTTTGCCAACCTATAAGGACCCACCATCTATGGACACGTTCTCTTTGTTTTCAGTAAGGCATAAAGCAGCGCAAAGGTGTGTACATCAAGGGCATCATCTACATGATGTCATTATTCAGCTGAAAAGGTGAAGAATCTCCAGTTTTTATATGAATTCTGAATTTCTGAAGCGAGACAGTGAGCCATATTTATCCTTCTTTTTGTCATACTCAAAGGGTATGTTGCCAATAAATGCCAATCAGCTGTAAATGCACATTCATGACAGACAATTTGCGTTTAGTGACGCAAATCAAAAACTCTAAAACTCCATAAAAGGCAAAGCTCACAAAGAGCTGAACACAACAAAATGACAACTAAACGGTGAAAGAAAGCCTGCGCTAAAACCTCCAGTAATGCAGCTCAGCCACTGCAGCGTGTCGGCTACCGTAGACACACTAACACCTCCTCCTTTTATAGGTCACCGTTTCATTTGTCCTTACTGAATTTAAAACGTGTATACTTGAAATAAATCGGTAATTTATTCATGCACCTGCGAACGATTTGCAAATAAATTTATTCGTATCTAACGAAAGTGAGGCCTGGTGTTTTCATAATAAGACAACTGACTAGACCCGTCACAATTATTGCGTACTTTAATACATAAATTGTACGTGTTTTAATACTTTATCTTAGTCAAAGGCTATTAGCTGTGAACTATTTGCAATGTTTTATGTTTCATGTCACCCAGTAATATTTAGTAAAGTTACCATTTTTTATTTTTTATTTTTTTTTGGCCAAAACGTCCTGTAGATAAACGTTTTCAGTGTTTATAAATGGCTGCTGTTCTAAAGGTGGATTATTACTCAAATATCAGGTTTATATTAAAGTAGCTTATGACAGGGCTGTTGAATGCTCAATTCTGATTGGTCAGAGGATGTTGATTCATTTTTTGTAACAGCAGCTCAACTACTGACAGTAGTGCCGGCTATCGTTTCTATAGTAACCGCTCAGTCACAGGGGCTTGGTATTTTTTTTTAAAGAGATTTTTGTTAATAAAGGTATAGTTAGTCATGTTAGAAGAATCTGCATCTGTGGAATGAACTTTTGAATCATATGGATGCTGAATGAACCTTAATGAGTTTTCCATGCTATCATTTCATTAGATTTAAAAACTGACGTGCAAAACAAGCATAACTGCCGCAGTCCTTCAGCTGCCCCAAGCAAACAGTTTGCTGTGTGTGTGTGAGTGTGTGCAAGTGTGTGTGTGCTATCTTTTTCATGCTGGGAAGGCCATAGATGTTTTTTTTTTTTTTTTTTTTTTTTTTTTCCTCCTTCATTTGTCTGTCCTTCTCCCTTCTCTGCTGTGTCTATGTCTTTGTGCTTCCTGAGGCTGTGGGGGTGATGATAACCACTAGGAAGTAGTGCAGTGGCTATCAGAAATGGATCAGATCTCTCTTGGTGATACAAGGCTCAAATTGTGTCATGTGATCATGCTTAATTAGCTCCCTTCTCTGAGATCTGCGCTCCAAAATCTGTCTGGCGACCTTCGCTCGAGGTCGTCCGGACGTGATTAGGAGGGAGAGTGTTAAAAGGAATTTTTTTCCTTCTGTCTCCGTGTCTCTCTGTTTTTTCCTCTTGCAAAGTAGTTCAGCTTGAAGGATG